>NW_026974904.1:300000-559727 GCF_030014295.1 Loxodonta africana | reverse complement strand
ATAGGAACGCTGATACACTGCTGGTAGAGATGTAAAATTGTGCAGCTGGAAATCAGTCTGGCAGCTCTCAAACGATTAAACACGGTGTTACCGTATGACCCAGCAATTCCACCCTAGTAGATATATACCCAAGAGAAATGAAAACATATGTCCAGACAGAAATTTGTACGTGACAACTCATAGCAGAATTATGAACAATAGCCAAAAGGTAGAAACAACCCAATGTCTATCAATGAACTATTGGATAAACAAAATGTCATATATCCATACAAATATTATTCAGCCATAAAGAGAAATGAATTTCTGATTTATGCTACAACATGTACGAACATTGAAAACATTATGCTAAGTGAAATAAGCTAGACACAAAGGGACCAATATTGTATGATTTCATTTCTATGAAATACTGAAATTAGGCAAAATGCATAGAGACAGATTAATGCTTACGAGGGGCTATCGATCTGGTTATCATCACTGCTGAGTGTTCAACTTGACAAAAGCAGAATAAGAACCTCCATAAGCATCATTCCCAAGTTGGCCCCTGATGTTGGCTATGGGGACAGATTGCGTACATTGGAGCCCTTTTATCATGGAAGTTACAGTTACTTACCAACATTGGAATAGATCCTTATTCTACATACGATTTTTCTTTCCTTGCTAGCCTTGCTTCTACTTTGTTATTGTTAGGTGCCATCTAGTCAGCTCCAGCTCATGGTAACACTATGTACAACAGAATGAAACACTGCCCAGTCCTACACTGCTCTCATGATCATTGTTATGCTTGAGTCCATTGTTGCAGCCACTGTGTCAATTCACCTCATTTTTGGTCTTCCTCTTTTTCACTGACCCTCGACTTTACCAAGCCTGGTGTCCTTCCCCAGTGACTGGTCCCTCCTGATAACATGTCCAAAGTATGTGAAATGAAGTCTCACCATCCTCATTTCTAAGGAGCATTCTGGCTGTACTTCTTCCAAGGCAGATATGTTCATTCTTTTGGCAGTCTGTGGTACACTCAACATTCTTTGCCAACACTGTAACAGAAAGCTGTCAATTCTTTTTTGGTCTTCCTTCATTGTCCAGCTTTCACATGCATATGAAGTGAATGAAAACACCATGGCTAGGGTCAGGCGCACCTTATTCCTTAAAATGACATCTTTGCTTTATAACACTTTAAAGAGGTCCTTTGCAGCAGATTTTCGCAACGCACGGTCGTTTGATTTTTGCTTCTAGTAGCACCACCATATGTGGACTCATAAATGCCTCATCTATACCACAGAATCACACATAACACCATCTATAACCAAGAAGATGGTCTTACAGAAAAGGCACTGGGGCTATGGGCTTATGCCATGAGTTTTACTATATGCCCCATCACCCAGAAGCAGGTGGCTTGATTGAAATGTGAAGTCACAGGACACCATCTGGGAGACAATACCCTGTGAGGTTGGGCACTCCTTCAGCATACAGTATGTGTCTTATACCAGCAACAAATGTACGGTGTCATTTCCCTTATAGACAGTATGCAATGGTCTAAAACCCAAAAGATGGAAATGAGAATGCCTCCATATTATTACATATTGCTATTACTGTTGTTTTTGTTGTGAGACACGGTTGAGTTCATTCCAACTCATAGCAGCTGTAGGTACAACAGAATAAAACACTGCTTGGTCCTGCACCCACCATCCTCACAATCATTTCTATATTTGAATCTATTGTTGTAGCCACTGTGTTAATTTATCTAGTTGAGGGAATTTTTTTTTTTCTTTTTTGCTGACCCCCTAATTTACTAAGCAAGATGTCCTTTTCCAGAGACTGGTCCCTCCTGATAACATGTCCAAAGATGTGAGACAAAATCTCACCATCCTCACTTCAAATGAGAATTCTGGCTATACTTTCTCTAAGACATTACTATTTCCTACTGTCATGGATTGAATCCTACCCCTAAAATTGTGTATCACCCTGGCTATGCAATGATTCGCAGTATTGTGTGCTGTCCAAGATTTTGTGATCTGATGTGATTTTCCTATGCACTGTAAACCCTACCTCTATGATGTCAATGAGGTGGGATTATCGGCAGGTATGTTAATGAGACAGGACTCAATCTATAAGATTAGGTTTTGTATTAAGTCAATCTCTTCTGAGGTATAAAAGAGAAAAAAGAACAGAGAGACAGGGGGACCTCATACCACCAAGAAAGTAGTGCCAGGAGCAGAATGTATCCTTGGGATGCAGGGTCCCTGTGCTGAGAAGCCCCTAGACCAGGGCAGAATTGATGACAAGGACCTTCCTCTAGAGCCAAGAGAGAGAGAAAGCCTTCCCCTGTAACTGGCACCTTGAATTCAGACTTCTAGCCTCCTAGACTGTAAGAGAATAAATTTGCCTTTGTTAAGCCATCTACTTGTGGTATTTCTGTTATAGCAGCACTAGGTAACTAAGCCACCTACCGAAGAGCCCACACCAGAGTGTGTCACCCCGTGAATGCCCAGACCATGGCATGGCTGCAGAGCGAGCCAGCCCCCCGTGGCCCACTGCCCAGCTGCCTACCAGGACGCTGGGCAGCAGCGCTGCTCCAGCTTGGTCTGCCGTGTCCCTCAGTGCCAGTGGATGGTGAGTGGCTGGGAGGTGCAGGGCCTGGGGTGGTGCCTGGGGTCCCGGTGGGGAAGGGGAAGCTCACTGAGGCTGTTCCTTCAGAAGGAATGGGCAAGCAGAGAGCCTGGGAGGGAATGAAGCAAACAGTCCTCCTGTGACCCAGCATCCCTATCCGGACCCTTCAAGTCTCCTCTTGCCCTGGTTCCGGCACTCTCTCTGTGCCGCTGAACCTTCCCTTTAGCACCAGGTGAATCCGGAGGGAGCCTGTGGTCAGCCTTCAGTCCCTCCACTAGCTTTCCCAAGATCTGCACGAAAATTCTTTAAGATAAAGTTGCCTCTAGGGTGCCCTCAAACCTATTCTGCAGAGATTTAATTTTCCACCATCCTTCATTTCTCAACCTCTAAGAAATGTGTCTTCAGAAGGCAAGGCCAGTGTTTGGAAGACTCCTTCCAATATTTTGACTTGGTTCAGAAAGATCTGAAAGATGAGTGGGAATAAACTAGGCAAAGACGGGAGGAGAGTGTGCCCTGGGTAGAGGGAATAGCACGTGTAAAGGCCCTGTGCATGGCAGGGAAAATGGGAAACAGGATATCAGATAGAGTCTCTGGAGCCAAGGGTATAAGGCAAGGATGTCGTGCCACATGAGGCTGGAGAAAGAGATAGGGGCTAGATTATTGCAGAATCTCTGAGAGTCGACCCACTTTTGTTGTTTGAAACTGTACTCAGCTTTTAATACTTTCCTTAAATTAGTGTGGTCAGAGCCCTGCCGTCAAGTCCATTTTGAAAAGCTCATTCAGCTGTATTTTGATTTTGAAACAAAACCCCCTTGATTTGGGGGAACTGAAAGAAGAAAGCTTCAAGGCCAGGAGCTTTCACACCCATGAGAGGTTTCCAGTTAGTCCAAGCTTGGTGAAGGAGAAAAACCCTTGGCTGATTTAGGATGCTTTGTAATGATATAAAATGTCTTCCCTATTTAGCAATGTTGGGTAAAACTAGAAGAAGACAGGGCAAAAAGAATAGTGATGGTTTGGGGAAAGGGGAAAACCAAGAGAAAAAAGAACTCCAGATACTGTCTTAGAATTTTCACTGTTTTTTGTCCTTAATACCACGTAAAGGGCTCTTTGCTTCTGATCAAGGATGAATGTCTTATTGCCGATAAAGACTGCTGTTAATTCTTTACTTAAGTTTAGATATACTTCATATAACATAAAATTCAATATTTTGGAGTGTCCAATTCTGTTGCTTTTACTCTATTCACTGTATTGTGCAACCATCACCACCATCTGATTTCAGAACATTCTGGAAGAGAGGAAAAAAAAAACAAAACTAATACCAGTCAGTCCACTATTAATTCTTTATGGTAGTATTTTTTTTTTTTTGCTTGATTGACACTGAGATATGAAAATTAAGCTAATTTTAAAGAAGGCAAGTAGAATAAATAGGAGTCCTATTAACTTTTGAATTACATGTACTGTTGCACCAATTTTCATTCCTCTTAAAGAAATATCTGTGTAATCCAGGTTTTCAAGTTCATCCCATTATCACTGCTTAAGCAGAATGGCAGATAGGGATCAATATTTTGTGCTTATTTGACTTGATGTTGGTCAGAGAAAATTGTAGGCAGAAATATCATTGGATAAAAAGAAAGACAACAGCAGCAGAGCACACGTTTTCTTGTTTTGTTAGGAATGCCTCCTTTCCTCCCTTCTTCTTCCTTTTCTGGTGGAGAATTATAGTTACACTTCCTTTTAAGAAACTCCATTTGCTGGAGGCAGGGCCAAGATGGCTGACTAGGTAGAAGCTACCACAGATCCCTTTTGCAAAAAAGACTCTGAAAAACAAGTGAATCGATCACATACATGACAATCTATGAACCTGGCCATCAAACACGGAACTAAGGAGTTGACCTGAGTGACAAGGGAGAGAAAAGCCGCATGGTGAAGCAACGACTGCTTCTGGAACTGGCGTCCTCCGCCACAGCCCTTGAGCCCTTGCACTTCCCTGGTGCCAGAGTGGTTGGGCTGATCACAGCTTACTGAGATGGGGCAAACACAGGACGTAGCCCTAACCCCTAACCCCTAACCCCCTGGAGTAACCTCGGCAGAGACTCAGCCAGTGCAAGCAGGCTGCACACTGACGCGGCTGACAGGAGAACGAGAACCCACGGGGAAGCAGAGACTGTTTTCAGAACCTGGAGCCAGTGTCCCAGTCAGAAAACATTGGCCCTGGCCTTTGGTCTAAGTACAGAGGAGCAGATCACAGCTTTCTGAGGTGGCAAAAGCACGGGAAAAAGCCCTAACCCCTTGGAGAAACCTCAGTGGGAAACCCAGCCAGCGCATGCAGGCTACATGCTGACGCAGCTAACAGAAGTAGGAGAAATCACGGGGAAGGAGCAACTGGCTTTGGTGCCTGGAGTGCAGCTTCCCAGCCAGAAAACCTTGGCAATGGGCTTTGGACTAGGAGCGAAGGAGCTGATCACGGCTTCCTGAGACAGCGCAAGCACAGGATGCAGGCCTGACCCTCGGGGGCAATCTCAACCCAGCCAGCACACACAGGCTACACGCCTTTCTGGAATCTCAGATAAAAGTCTTCACCAAACAAGATAAGTAACTTTGTCTATATTGTGCTACTCTTTCCTATCTATCTGATCCCTCCCCTCCCTGCCCCAGATGGCTTCATTAACATTGGAATTTCCTGGGCCAGGGAGTGAAGTGCTCTGCGGGTTTTTTTTTTTTTTTTCTAACCCATTCTCCTGGCCTGAGAGAAGCAGCAATTAACAATCTGGGAGAGAAAAATCCTTCACTGACTTTCCTTAACTGGAATCATACAGAACCAGCTCCAGCCAAGCAAAAGAGATCCACAGACTCTGGCTTTCATCCGTACAGGGAACCAGGTGGCTATTATAATGCAAAGGCAATTCTAATAGAGATCTGACTGTAATAGTTTTAGCAAAGCAGTGGAAAGACAAGTTTTGGAGGTCTGATACCTCTCTACCTATTAAACAGAGCCCTCGCTGATCCACAGTAGGGAACTGAGGGCTAAAGCTCCACCCACACCACCTAACCATCTGCTAAAGGGGTCTGAGGATAGTGAGGCCTACCACTCTTTAGAGGTACAAGCATTGGGTGCCTAAGGTACAGAAGCAGAGCACACCCACCAAAGTGCTCTAGGAATAGAGAAACTCCTACCTCACTGGCACATGGGGGAAGGCTGTCAGCATCCTGCCCTCCTCGGAGTGTGACCCCATGCTGCAACTAGAATCTGGTGCATACAACCACTACTCCTCTAAGTAAAGAGGTGACAGCCTACACCACACACTAGGTGACCCATAATCAGCACACCTAAGCTGATTCTGTTCAAGAATAGTGAATGGACTCATAGGCTCATATATTTGGTAACAGCTCAAACCAGCTGGTAATAGGACATAACTGATTCAAAGGCTACAGTAATCAAGATAGCACAATCTAGTAGCCCATGTGGGTATATTGAAACAAACCAAAACAAGAAGATAAACCTCAGTGAGCAAATATAAAATAAATCATTACAATATATTATAGATGGCTCGAAGACAGCAGTCGATATCAAATCACATAAAGAAGCAGACCATGATTGCTTCTACAAATCCCCAAATTAAAGAATCAAAATCTTTACCAAACGAAGATACATTCCTGGAATTGCCAGATGTAGAATATAAAAAACCAATACACAGAACGCTTCAAGACGTCAGAGATGATCTCAGAAATGAAATAAGGAAATCTGCAGAAAAAGCCAAGGAACACACTGATAAAGCAGTTGAAGAAACCAAAAAGATTATTCAAGAACATAGTGAAAAAATTAATGAGCTGCAAGAATCCATAGAGAGACAGCATTCAGAAATCCAAAGGATTAATAATAAAATTACAGAATTAGACAACTCCACAGGAAGTCAGAGGAGCAGAATTGAGGAACTGGAATGCAGAGTGAGGGAGTTAGAGGATAAGGCAATTGACACCAATATAAAAAAAAAGAAAAATCAGATAAAAGAATTTAAAAAAAGGAAGAAACCCAAAAATCATGTGGGACTCTTATCAAGAAGAATAACTTGCATGTGTTTGGAGTTCCAGAACAGGGAGGGAAAACAGAAAATACAGAGAGAATAGTTGAAGATCTGTTGGCAGAAAACTACCCTGGCATTGTGAAAGATGAAAGGATATCTATACAAGATGCTCATCGAACACCATACAAGATAGATCCCAAAAGAAAATCACCAAAGCATATTATCATCAAACTGGCCAAAACCAAAGATAAAGAGAAAATCTGAAAAGCAGCCAGGGATAAACGAAAAGTCACCTACAAAGAGAATCAATAAGAATAAGTTCTGACTACTCGGCAGAAACTATGCAGTCAAGAAGGCAATGGGATGACATATGTAGAGCACTGAAGGAGAAAAACTGCCAGCCAAGGATCATATATCCAGCAAAACTCTGTCTCAAAAATGAAGGTGAAATTAAGACATTTACAGATAAACGCAAGCTTAGATAATTTGCAAAAACCAAACCAAAGCTACAAGAATTACTAAAGGAAATTCTTTGGTCAGAAAATCAATAATATCAGATACAAATACAAAACAAGGTCACGGAACAAAACATCCTGATATAAACTCAAATAGGGAAATCACACACAAAAATATGATTTATTTAAAAAAGAAAAAATGCTCAAAACAGGGGATAGTTGAAGTCATTATGTAAAAGATTACAATAATCAAAAAAGAGGGACTAAATACAGGAGGCATAGATCTTCCATATGGAGAGGAAAACATGGAGATACAAAAAAAAAGGATGATACAAATTAGGCTTTTACTTAGAAAAATAGGAGTAAATATTAAGGTAACAAAAAGAGGTCTAACAAGTCTGTACTTCAAAATGAAAACCAAGATAAACATAACGACTCAGCAAAAATAAATTCAACTACTATGAAAATGAGGAGCACACAATTTACATAGAAAAACTTCTCAGCACAAAAAAAGTAAGTGGAAAAATGACATTGTCAACAACACACAGAAAAAGGCATCAAAATGGCAGCACTAAATTCATACTTATCTATTATTACGCTAAATGTAAATGGACTAAATGCACCAATAGAGAGTTGCAGACTGGATAAAAAAACACGATGTTTCTATATGCTGCCTACAAGAGACACACCTTAGACTTAGAGACACACACTAAAATTCAAAGGATGGAAAAAATACATCATGCAAACAACAATCAAAAAACAGCAGGAGTGGCAATATTAATTTCTGACAAAATAGACTCTGAAGTTAAATCCACCACAAAGGATAAAGAAGGACACTACATAATGATTAAAGGGACAATTGACCAGGAAGATATAACCATATTAAATATTTATGCACCCAATGACAGGGTTGTACAATACATAAAACAAACTTTAACAGAATTGAAGTGAGATAGACGCCTCCACAATTATAGTAGGAGACTTCAACACACCACTTTCGGAGAAGGACAGGACATCCAGTAAGAAGCTCAACAGACACACGGAACATCTAATTGCTACAGTCAACCAACTTGACCTCATTGACTTATACAGAACACTCCACCCAACTGCTGCAAAGTATACTTTTTTTCTAGTGCACATGGAACATTCTCTAAAATAGATCACATATTAGGTCATAAAACAATCCTTTGCAGAATCCAAAACGTTGAAATATTACAAAGCATCTTCTCAGACCATAAGGCCATAAAAGTAGAAATCAATAACAGAAAAATCAGGGAAAAGAAATCAAATACTTCGAAACTGAACTATACCCTGCTCAAAAAAGACTGGGTTATAGAAGACATTAAGGAGGGAATAAAGAAATTCATAGAGTGCAACGAGACTGAAACACTTCCTATCAAACCTCTGGGACACAGCGAAAACAGTGCTCAGAGGTCAATTTATATTGATAAATGCGCACATACATAAAGAAGAAAGAGCTAAAATTAGAGAACTGTCCCTACAACTTGAACAAATAGAAAGCGAGCAACAAAAGAATCCATCAGGCACCAGAAGAAAAATAATAAAAATAACAGCAGAATTAAATGAATTAGAGGACAGAAAAACAACTGAAGGAATTAACAAAGCCAGAAGAGGGTTCTTTGAAAAAATATAAAAAATTGATAAACCATTGGCCAGACTGACTAAAGAAATACAGGAAAGGAAACAAATAACCCAGATGAGAAATGAGATGGGCCATATCACAACAGACCCAACAGAAATTAAAAGAATCATATCAGATTACTACAAAAATTGTACTCTAACAAATTGAAAACTTAGAAGAAACGGATGAATTCCTAGAAACATACTACCTACCTAAACTAACACGATCAGAAGTAGAACAACTAAATAGACCCATAACAAAAGAAGCGATTGAAAAGTTAATCAAAAACTCCCAACAAGGGCTTCCAGCCAAGATGGCTGACTAGGTAGACGCTACCTCGGATCCCTCTTGCAACAAAGACTCAGAAAAACAAGTGAATCGATCACATACATGACAATCTACAAACCCTGAGCAACAAACACAGATTTAAAGAGTTGATCTGAGTGACAGAGACGGAGAATGAACAACTACGGGGAAGTAGGGACTGTTTTCGGAGCCTGGAGCCACCATCTCAGTCAGGTAACCTTGGCGCCGGGCTTAGGAATGGATGCAGGGGAGCTGAACACAACATCCTGTGATGGTGCAAACACGGGGCACAGCCCTACCCCCCTGAACTGACACTGGGAGGGGGCCCAGCTGGTCTGCGCGGGCGGCGCGGGGATGCGGCTGGCGGGAGAAGTCCCCGGGAGGCAGCGACTGGTATTGGAGCCGGGAGTGCAGCGTCCCAGCCGAGGAACCTTGACTCAGGGCTTTGGACTGGGTGCAGGGGAGCTGAGCAGGACATCCTGTGAAGGTGCAAACACGGAGCGCAGCCCTACCCCCCTGAACTGACCTCGGGAGGGGGGCCAGCCAGTCAGCGTGGGCGGCGCAGTGATGCGGCTGATGGGAGGAGAAGTCCCTGGGAGGCAGCGTCTGGTTTTGGAGCTGGGAGTGCAGCGTCTCAGCCAGGGAACCTTGATGCTGGGCTTTGGAGTGGCAGTGGAGGAACTCACCGCGGGGTCTGCGGGCCAGACCCTTGGGGGCAATCTTTACCCAGCCAGGCACATAGGCAACACGCCCCTCGGGAATCTCAGATAAAAGTCATCCCAAGCAAGATAAGTAACTTTGTCTATATTCTGAGGTGCTACTCTCTCCTGTTTTTATGAACCCTCTCCTCCCCTTCCCAGGCGGCTTCATTAACATTGGAATTTCCTGAGCCAGAGGGAGAACTGCTCAACAGTTTTTCTTCCCCTCCCCCCCTTTTTTTTTTTTGGTCTTTTTCTAACCCATTCTTCCGGCCTGAGAAAAGCAACCACAAAAAACCCAGGAACCAAAAATCCTTCCCTAATTGGACTAAAAACACAGAACCAGCTCCAGCCAAGCATATGTGATCCAGTCTCCAGCTTTCATCCCTACAGGGAACAAGGTGGCTATTATAATGCAAAGGCATTTCTGATAGGGATCTGACTGCATTTTTTTAGCGGATTTACTGGAAAGACAAGTTTCCCAGGTCTGCTATCTCTGCGTACTGAACAGAGCCCTCACTGACCCACAACACGGAACTGAGGGCTGAAGCTCCCCCCACACCACCTAGCCTCCTGCTTTAGGGGTCTAAGGAGGGTGACACCTACCAATCTGTAGAGGTACTTGCATTGGGGGCCTAAGGTACAGCTGCAGAGCCCACCCACCAAAGTGCTTTAGGAATAGAGACACACCTACCTCACTGACATATGGGGGAAGCCTGTCAGCATCCTGCCCCCCCCCCAGAGTGTGAACCTCAGCTGCTACTAGAATCTGGGGCACACAGCTATCCCCACTACTTCTCAAGGTGGATAGGTGATAGGCTGCATCACACACTTGACCCAAAATCAGACTCTACTCAAGAATAGTGAATGGACTCAGGCATATATATCTGGTAACAACCCAAACCAGCTGGTAATAGGTCATAAGTAAGTCAAGGGCTACAACAATCAAGACAGCACAATCTAGTAGCCCATCCATGTATATTGAAAGAAAACAAAACAAGATAAGACTCAGTGAGCAAATATAGAATAAATCACTACAATATCTTAGTGTTGGCTCGGAGACAGCAGTCGATATCAAAGCACATAAAGAAGCAGACCATGACTGCTTCTACAACCCCCCAAATGAATCAAAATCTTTCCCAAATGAAGATACAATCTTGGAATTATCAGATACAGAATATAAAAAACTAATTTACAGAATGCTTCAAGACATCAGGGATGACCTCAGAAATGAAATAAGGCAATCTGCAGAAAAAGCCAAGGAATACACTGATAAAACAGTTGAAGAACTCAAAAAGATTATTCAAGAACATAGTGGAAAAATTAATAAGTTGCACGAATCCATAGAGAGACAGCATTCAGAAATCCAAAAGATTAACAATAAAATTACAGAATTAGACAACGCAATATGAAGTCAGAGGAGCAGACTCGAGCAATTAGAATGCAGAGTCGGAGATCTGGAGGACCAGGGAATTAACACCAACATAGCTGAAAAAACAATCAGATAAAAGAATTTTAAAAAATGAAGAAACCCTAAGACTCATGTGGGACTCTATCAAGAAGGATAACTTGCGTGTGATTGGAGTCCCAGAACAGGGAGGGAGGAAGGAAAACACAGAGAGAATAATTGAAGATCTGCTGACAGAAAACTTCCCTGACATCATGAAAGACAAAAGGATATCTATCCAAGATGCTCATCGAACCCCATTTAAGATTGATCCAAAAAGAAAATCACCAAGACATATTATCATCAAACTTGCCAAAACCAAAGATAAAATTTTAAAAGCAGCCAGGGATAAATGAAAGGTCTCCTACGAGGGAGAATCAATAAGAATAAGTTCAGACTTTTACTCAGCAGAAACCATGCAGGCAAGAAGGCAGTGGGATGACATATACAGAGCACTGAAGGAGAAAAACTGCCAGCCAAGGATCATATACCCAGAAAAACTCTCTCTGAAATATGAAGGTGAAATTAAGATATTTACAGATAAACACAAGCTTAGAGAATTTGCAACAACCAAACCAAAGCTACAAGAAATACTAAAGGAAATCGTTTGGTCAGAAAACCAATAATATCAGATACCAAAACAACACAAGGTCACAAAACATCCTGATATCAACTCAAATAGGGAAATCACAAAAACAAATTAAGATTAATTAAAAAAAAATGCTCAAAACAGGGAATCGTTGAAGTCAATATGTAAAAGATCACAATAATCAAAAAGAGGGACTAAATACAGGTGGCATAGAACTGCCATATGGAGAGAGATACAAGGCGATATAGGACAATACAAGTTAGGTTTTTACTTAGAAAAATAGGGGTAAATATTAAGGTAACTACCAAGAGGTATAACAACTCCATAACTCAAAATAAAAACCAAGAAAAACATAACGACTCAGCAAACACAAAGTCAAATGCTATGAAAATGAGGAACACACAATCTACAAAGAAAACCGTCTCAGCACAAAAAAGTAAGTGGAAAAATGAAATTGTCAACAACACACATAAAACAGCATCAAAATGACAGCGCTAAACACATAAAAAAAAATTTATCTATAATTACGCTGAATGTAAATGGACTAAATGCACCAATAAAGAGACAGGGAGTCTCAGACTGGATAAAGAAACATGATCTGTCTATATGCTGCCTACAAGAGACACACCT
The DNA here is from genome assembly GCF_030014295.1 of Loxodonta africana. NCBI lineage: Eukaryota > Metazoa > Chordata > Mammalia > Proboscidea > Elephantidae > Loxodonta > Loxodonta africana. The sequence goes on along the minus strand of NW_026974904.1, from coordinate 547,334 downwards.
TAGACTTAGAGACACAAACGAACTAAAACTCAAAGGATGGAAAAAAATATATGAAGCAAACAATAAGCAAAAAAGAGCAGGAGTAGCAATATTAATTTCTGACAAAATAGACTTTAAAGTTAAATCCACCACAAAGGATAAAGAAGGACACTACATAATGATTAAAGGGACAATTGACCAGGAAGATATAACCATATTAAATATTTATGCACCCAATGACAGGGCTGCAAGATACATAAAACAAACTTTAACAGAACTGAAAAATGAGATAGACATCTCCACAATTATAGTAGGAGACTTCAACACACCACTTTCGGAGAAGGACAGGACATCCAGTAAGAAGCTCAACAGACACACGGAACATCTAATTGCTACAGTCAACCAACTTGACCTCATTGACTTATACAGAACACTCCACCCAACTGCTGCAAAGTATACTTTTTTTCTAGCGCACATGGAACATTCTCCAGAATAGACCACATATTAGGTCATAACAAAAACTTTTGCAGAATCCAAAACATCGAAATATTACAAAGCATCTTCTCAGACCATAAGGCCATAAAAGTGGAAATCAATAACAGAAAAATTAGGGAAAAGAAATCAGATACTTGGAAACTGAACAATACCCTCCTGAAAAAACACTGGGTTATAGAAGACATTAAGGAGGGAATAAAGAAATTCATAGAACGCAACGAAAACACTTCCTATCAAAACCTCTGGGACACAGCAAAAGCAGTGCTCAGAGGTCAATTTATATCGATAAATGCACAAATACAAAAAGAAGAAAGAGCCAAAAGCAGAGAACTGTCCCTACAACTTGAACAAATAGAAAGTGAGCAACAAAAGAATCCATCAGCACCAGAAGAAAACAAATAATGAAAATTAGAGCTGAACTAAATGAATTACAGAACAGGAAAACAATTGAAAGAATTAACAAAGCCAAAAGCTGGTTCTTTGAAAAAATTAAAGAAATTGATAAACCATTGGCCAGACTGAGTAAAGAAATACAGGAAAGGAAACAAATAACCTGAATAAGAAACGAGATGGGCCACATCACAACAGACCCAACAGAAATTAAAAGAATCGTATCAGATTATTACGAAAAATTGTACTCTAACGAATTTGCAAACCTAGAAGAAATGGATGAATTCCTGGAAAAACACTACCTACCTAACACAATCAGAAGTAGAACAACTAAATAGACCCATAACAAAAAAAGAGATTGAAACGGTAATCAAAAAACTCCCAACAAAAAAAAAAGCCCTGGCCTGGATGGCTTTACTGCAGAGTTCTACCAAACTTTCAGAGAAGAGTTAACACCGCTCCTATTAAAGGTATTTCAAAGCATAGAAAATGACGGAATACTACCTAACTCATTCCATGAAGCCACCATCTCCCTGATACCAAAACCAGGTAAAGACATCACAAAAACATAGATGCAAAAACCTCAACAAAATTCTAGCCAATAGAATTCAAAAACATATCAAAAAATTAATCCATCGTGACCAAGTGGGATTTATACCAGGTATGCAAGGCTGGTTTAATATTAGAAAAACCATTAATGTAACCCACCATGTAAATAAAACAAAAGACAAAAACCACATGATCTTATCAATTGATGCAGAAAAGGCATTTGACAAAGTCCAAAAACCATTTATGATAAAAACTCTCAGCAAAATAGGAATTGAAGGAAAATTCCTCGACATAATGAAGGGCATCTATACAAAGCCAACAGCCAACATCACTCTAAATGGAGAGAGCCTGAAAGCATTTCCCTTGAGAACGGGAACCAGACAGGGATGCCCTTTATCACCGCTCTTATTCAACATTGTGCTAGAGGTCCTAGCCAGAGCAATTAGGCTAGACAAAGAAATAAAGGGCATCGGCATTGGCAAGGAGGAAGTAAAGTTATCTCTGTTTGCAGATGACATGATCTTATACACAGAAAACCCTAAGGAATCCTCCAGAAAACTACTGAAACTAATAGAAGAGTTTGGCAGAGTCTCAGGTTATAAGATAAACATACAAAAATCACTTGGATTCCTCTACATTAACAAAAAGAACATCGAAGAGGAAATACCAAATCAATACCATTCACAGTAGCCACCAAGAAGATAAAATATTTAGGAATAAATCTTACCAAAGATGTAAAAGACCTATACAAAGAAAACTACAAAGTACTACTACAAGAAACTAAAAAGGACCTACTTAAGTGGAAAAACATACCTTGCTCATGGATAGGAAGAATTAACATAGTAAAAATGTCTATTCTACCAAAAGCCATCTATACATACAATGCACTTCCGATCCAAATTCCAATGTCATTTTTTAATGTGATAGAGAAACAAATCACCAACTTCATATGGAAGGGAAAGAAGCCTCGGATAAGCAAAGCATTACTGAAAAAGAAGAAAGTGGGAGGCCTCACTCTACCTGATTTCAGAACCTATTATACAGCCACAGTAGTCAAAACAGCCTGGTACTGGTACAACAACAGACACATAGACCAATGGAACAGAATTGAGAACCCAGATATAAATCCATCCACATATGAGCAGCTGATACTTGACAAAGGCCCAGTGTCAGTTAAGTGGGGAAAAGATAGTCTTTTTAACAAATGGTGCTGCATAACTGGATATCCATTTGCAAGAAAATGAAACAGGACCCATACCTCACACCATGCACAAAAACTAACTCCAAGTGGATCAAAGACCTAAACATAAAGACTAAAATGATAAAGATCATGGAGGAAAAAATAGGGACAACCTTAGGAGCCCTGATACAAGGCATAAACAGAATACAAAACATTACCAAAAATGACGAAGAGAAACCAGATAACTGGGAGCTCCTAAAAATCAAACACCTATGCTCATCTAAAGACTTCACCAAAAGAGTAAAAAGACCACCTATAGAGTGGGAAAGAATTTTCAGCTATGACATCTCCGACCAGCGCCTGATCTCTAAAATCTATATGATTCTGTTAAAACTCAACCACAAAAAGACAAACAACCCAATCAAGAAGTGGGCAAAGGATATGAACACGCACTTCACCAAAGAAGATATTCAGGTAACTAACAGATACATGAGAAAATGCTCTTGATCATTAGCCATTAGAGAAATGCAAATTCAAACTACGATGAGATTCCATCTCACTCCAACAAGGCTGGCATTAATCCAAAAAACACAAAATAATAAATGTTGGAGAGGCTGCGGAGAGAGATTGGAACTCTTATACACTGCTGGTGGGAAAGTAAAATGGTACAACCGCTTTGGAAATCTATCTGGCGTTATCTTAAACAGTTAGAAATAGAACTACCATACAACCCAGAAATCCCACTCCTCGGAATATACCCTAGAGAAATAAGAGCCTTCACAGAAACAGATACATGCACATCCATGTTTATTGCAGCTCTGTTTACAATAGCAAAAAGCTGGAAGCAACCAAGGTGTCCATCAACGGATGAATGGTTAAATAAATTGTGGTGTATTCACACAATGGAATACTACGCATCGATAAAGAACAGTGACGAATCTGTGAAATATTTCATAACATGGAGGAACCTGGAAGGCATTATGCTGAGTGAAATTAGAGGCAAAAGGACAAATATTGTATAAGATCACTATTATAAGATTTGAGAAATAGTATAAACTGAGAAGAACACATACTTTTGTGGTTACGAGGGGGGGAGGGAGGGAGGGTGGAAGAGGGTTGTTTACTGATTAGTTAGTAGATAAGAACTACTTTAGGTGAAGAGAAGGACAACACTCAATACACGGAAGGTCAGCTCAACTGGACTGGACCAAAAGCAAAGAAGTTTCCGGGATAAAATGAATGCTTCAAAGGTCAGCGGAGCAGGGGCGGGGGTCTGGGGAACATGGTTTGAGGGGACTTCTAAGTCAATTGGCAAAATAATACTATTATGAAGACATTCTGCATCCCACTTTGAAATGTAGCGTCTGGGGTCTTAAATGCTAACAAGCAGCCATCTAAGATGCATCAATTGGTCTCAACCCACCTGGAGCAAAGGAGAATGAAGAACACCAAGGTCACACGACAACTATGAGCTCAAGAGATATAAAGGGCCACATGAACCAGAGACTTACATCATCCTGAGACCAGAAGAACTAGTTGGTGCCCGGCCACAACCGATGACTGCCCTGACAGGGAGCACAACAGAGAACCCCTGAGGGAGCTGGAGATCAGTGGGATTCAGACCCCAAATTCTCATAAAAAACCAGACTTAATGATCTGACTGAGACTAGAGGAATCCTGGCGTTCATGGTCCCCAAACCTTCTGTTGGCCCAGGACAGGAACCATTCCCGAAGACAACTCATCAGCCATGGAAGGGACTGGACAATGGGTAGGAGAGAGATGCTGATGAAGAGTGAGCTACTTGTATCAGGTGGACACTTGAGACTGTGTTGGCATCTCCTGTCTGGAGGGGAGATGGGAGGGTAGAGAGGGTTAGAAACTGGCAAAATTGCCACGAAAGGAGAGACTGGAAGGGCTGACTCATTAGTGGGAGAGTAAGTGGGAGTATGGAGTAAGGTGTATATAGGCTTATATGTGACGGACTGACTTGATTTGTAAATGTTCACTTAAAGCTCAATAAAAATTATTTAAAAAAATTTTTTAATTCATATGGGTGAAAATGTACGTTAAACTCTCTATTACATGTCATGATCAAGTTTTTAGTAGTGTGTAATACTTTAGTTTAAAGTCAGATTTATTTATTTTTAATGTTAAAGAACATCATACAATTTTCCGACATTAATTCATTGGGATTTTCATCCTATTTTGCTCTTTTATCTTTGTGTGCTATTAGGACTTCTCATAGGTGTTGGGAAGAACAAGATGGGTGAAAACTTTACAGTAAGATATTTCATTCTTTTTGAAATTACGATGATTTTCTTCATCAAATGTTTATAGACGGTTTTGGTCTTTTTGCATCACATGGTGTAATTACGAAGGCTTAGATGACATCTGTGTTAAAAGAGCATTAAAAATAATTTTTTTTTCTGTATATTAATTTTCCCACCCTTGAAAATACTGAAGTTCATTTTGTATGTACTGGGGTGGTGATGGTAATATTTAATAATTGTAACAATACCTCTCATAGAGCCCTCCCTCTGTGCCCGTTTCTGTAGTTACCACTTCACACTTATTTAATCCTTCCAAAATCTGTATGTGATTGATATTATTATATCCTTTTAACTGACCCAGTTTAATGACACAAATTTTCCAAGATACCATAGTTGGTAAGTGACAGAGTCAGGATCTGAGCCCAAACAATCTGTTTTCACAGTTAGATCTTTTATACCATGGCTTCTTTGTGAACTAAAGATTGTGCCCAGAGCCTGGATGAGTGGACAACTCCAAGATGAAGAGTCTCAATGTCTTATCAGCTGAGTCAGTGAACTCTTCCTTATTTTACGACAAATTCTCTATTATGTTGTCTAGTGGCATCCTACAGGATTTACGTGGATCTTTTTCAGCACAGGCAACCAAAGCTAAGGTATGGATATGGATAAGCTATCACAGCTGCCTTCCCTGCCCTTGCACCATCACTTTGTGTCCTACCCGTGCCCGGTGGACCGTCTGCTTCAGGCACTGCCGCTTCCAGCATTGGGTGGAAAGCTGGAAAGGCTATGAAAGAGATGGGGCTGGAGCAAGGAGGTCTAGGGAAGCAGAAAGGGGAAGTCATTGGGAAACTTTTTATGGAGTCAGAATCAAGGCTTTAAAGCAGGTTTTCCAGTTCTCAGTGCTGCCCAATAATTGCATCTTTCCATTGATTAGTCTATTCTTTAGTATTCTATCCAACAAATGTTTATTGAGTGCTGCTATGTACTGGGCACTGTTCTAGGCAGGGGGTATCCAGCAGTGAATGAAAAATGGCAAGACTCTGCCCTCATGGAACATACATCCTATAGTCAGGAAGATAGATAATAAATAAACAGACAAATAAGATGGTGAAATGTGCTTTGGAGAAAAGCATGAAGCTGCATAAGAAGAAAGGGAATTCTAGGAGAGGGTGAGAAGGTAGATGCGGGAAGGAGGATTGCTTTTAATGTAGGGTAGAAAGGAAGGTGTCTATGATAAGGTGACATTTGAGTCGAGCACAAGCCGTGGGAATGGCTAAAGAAAGACCATTTCAGGAGAGGACACAAGTACAAAGGTCCTGAGGCAAGAGCATGCCTGATGTGTTAGAGAAACAGTAAGGAAACCAGAAAGGCTGTAATGGAGCAAGGGGGGAATGCAGTAGGAGGTGAGACCAAAGTAGTAATGGAAGCCAGATCATGTAGGACTTGTTAGCCACTTAGAGGACTTTGACTTTTCCTTTGAGAGAAAAGGCAAAGTTTAAGTAGAAGAGTGACATAATATGACTTATGTTCCATACAAGCATTCCCTTTCCCCACACTTTACCTCTGCATGAACATTACAAAACTTTACATCCAAAAGAATAAGTTCCTTTTACCTATACATCATGTTGGCTTTCAACAGAAAATTACAAGGCATACTATAAAGCAAAAAACAATCTGAAGAGAAAGGCTAGGTATCACAAGCAGACTCAGATAATGCCAGAGGTGTTAGAATTATCAGACTGGGGATTTCAAATGACTATGATTAATATGTTAAGGGCTCTGATGGAAAAAGTGGACAACAGGCAAGAATAGATGAGTAGTCTAACCAAAAAAATTGTGAACAATAAGGAAATGTGAGAAATCAAAATTTGCAGCAGAAATGAATAAGGCATTTGATGCCCCTACTAGTAGGTTGGAAATAGCTGAGGGAAGAATCAGTGAGCTTGAAGATATTTCAGTAGCAACTTCTCAAACTGGAAGTCAAAGAGAAAAAAAGATTGGAGGAAAAAAAAAAGGACTATCCAAGAACTGTGGGGCAATCACAAAACATGTAACATACACATAACGGGAATACTAAGAGGAGAAGAGAGAAAGGAACAGAAGAAAGACTTGAAGCAGCAAGGACTGAGAATTTTCCAAAATTGTTGACAGACACCAAACTGCAAATCCAGTAGACCCAGAAAACACTAAGCAAGATAAATTCAAAACCAAACCCCGTTGCTGTCGGACCGATTCCTACTCATAGCGACAAAGCAAGATATATACGAAAAAATCTGCACCCAGGCATATCATATTCAAATTGCAGAAAGTCAAACAAAAAGAGATAGTAACACCTCTTCCTTATTAATTGTTAGAACACATAGACAAATCAGTAAGGATATAAAAGATTTGAATAGCATTATCAACCAGATTAACCTAATTGCCATTTACAGAAATAATACACTTAACCATTGCAGAGTCTAATTCTTTGCAAGTATACATGCAGCATTCATCAAACTAGACCGTATAACCCAAATTCTAACTCGTGGTGACCCCATGTGTTATGGTAGAACTGTTTCATAGGGTTTTCTTGGCCCTAATCTTTATGGAAGCAGATTGCCAGGCCTTTCTTCTGTGGTGCCACTGAGTAGGTTTGAACCACCAACCTTTAGGTTAATAGACAAAAGCAAACCACTTGTGCGACCTGAGGACTTTAGATACCCATTGCTATTGAGTCAGTTTTGACTCATAGCGACCCTAGTACTGGCTATAAGTGCCTCATAGGGTTTCCAAGGCTGTAGTCTTATGGAAGAAGGCTGCCACATCTTTCTCCTACAAAGTGGCTGGTGCATTTGAACCTCTAAGCCTTCGGTGAGCGGCCGAGTGCTTAACCATTGTACCACCAGGGGATCTTAAGTACCTTATGCTGTTGAGTCGATTCTGATTCATAGTGACTCCATCAGACAGTAGAACTGCTCCATGAAGTTTCCATGGAGCCACTGGTGAATTCAAACTGCTGACCTTTTGGTTAGCAGCCACATCCCTTAACCACTATGCCACTGCCCTAAAACAGCTTTCAATACATTCAGGAGGATCGGCGTCATAGAGTATGTTACCTGACCACAATGCTATGAAATTAGAAACCAATAACAATAAAATATCCATAAATTTTCCAAATAGTAGAAAATTAAACAGTGTACTTCTAAATAATTCTTGGTTCAAAGAAGAAATCACAAAGGAAATTAGAAAATACTCTTTTTAGTATAATAATATGTTTCTAGTGAAGGCTTATATAGCAGTTTAGGTTCTCATTCAACAATTTCTGCACAGATTGTTCAGTGACATTGGGTACATTCTTCATGATTCGTGAACATTCTCAATATTTCTGTTATGGTTGTTCCACTTTCATTAATCTAGTTGCCCTGCCTCCTTGCATTCTTACCTTGGTTTTAAAGTAATTGTTGACTATTTGGTCCCATAAAGATGATTTTTTATAGGATCACAGTCGTCATGGGTGGTATTCTTTATTTTAGGAGCCTATCTATTATTTAGCTAAAAGATAACCTCAGGTCTAGTTTCAGTTCAAGGTTTAAAGACTATCTCAGGACAGTAGTCCTCCAGTCTCAACCAGTCTGGTTTTTGTTTAGTTTTTTATGAATTTGAGGTTCTATTCCACATTTTTCTCCCATACTATCAGGGTCCATCTACTGTGGCCCTGATAAGAATGGTCGGAGGTGGTAGCCGGGCACCATCTAGTTTTTTTTTTTTTGGTTTCAAGGTAGAAGAGGTCATGGCTCATGTAGACTATTTGTCCTGTAGACTAGTTTCTTCTTTGAGCCTTTGGTTTCTTTCTTTCTTTTATTCTGGAGGAGTAGAGACCAATAGTTTTATCCTAGATAGGCAATTGCAACCTTCCAATAATCTACTTCCCCTGACTCTTACATTCCTCATCTTTGTTTTAAAGTAATTGTTTACCATTTGCTCTCATATAGATGATTTTTTTAAAGCGGCACGTTACTTATGAGAGGTATTCATTATTTTGTGAGCCAATCTGTTATTTCGCTACTGGGATTAGTTTCAGTTCAAAGTTTGAAGAGTATCTCAAAGCAGTGATTTCAGGGAGTCCTCAAGTGTGAACCAGTCCAGTAAGCCCCCCTCTTTTTCTGTATTTGATGATAAATATATATTTTTTATTTTGCTTTAAGTGAAAGTTTACAAATCAAGCCAGTCTCTCTCATAAAAACTTATATACACCTTGCTACCAAAACCAAACCCACTGCCGTTGAGTTGATTCCGTAGAGCTTCCAAGGAGCACCTAGGTGGATTCAACCCACTGACCTTTTGGTTAGCAGCTGTAGCACTTAACCACTACTCCACCAGGGTTTCCTATACACCTTGCTAAAAAAAACCTTACTACATACCCACAATTACTCTCCCCCCTAATGAGACAGTCTGCTCCCTCCTTCCACTCTCTTTTTCCGTGTCCATTTCGCAAGCTTCTAAGCCCCTCTACCCTCCCATCTCCCCTCCAGTCAGGAGGTGCCAACATAGTCTCAAGTGTCCACCTGATCCAAGTAGCTCACTCCTCACCAGCATCCCTCTACTACCCATTGTCCAGTCCAATGCATGTCCGACGAGCTGGCTGCAGGAATGGTTCCTGTCCTGGGCCAACAGAAGGTCTGGGGACCATGACCACCAGGGTCCTTCTAGTCTCAGACCATAAAGTCTGGTCTTTTTATGAGAATTTGGGGTCTGCATCCCACTGTTCCCCTCTCCCTCAGGGGTCATCCACTGTGTTCCCTGTCAGGGCAGTCATCGGTTGTGCCCAGGCACCATCTAGATCTTCTGGTCTCAGGACAATGTAGTCTCTGGTTCATGTAGCCCTTTCTGTCTCTTGGGCTTGTAATTACCTTGTGTCCTTGTGTTCTTCATTCTCCTTTGATCCAGGTGGGTTGAGACTCATTGATGTATCTTAGATGGCTGCTTGCTAGCATTTAAGATCCCAGACGCCACTCTTCAAAGTGAGATGCAGAATGTTTTCTTAATGGATTTTATTATGCCAATGGACTTAGATGTCCCCTGAAACCATGGTCCCATAACCCCTGCCCCTGCTTCGCTAACCTTTGAAGCACTCAGTTTATTCAGGAAACTGCTTTTGGTTTAGTCCAGTTGTGCTGACCTCTGCTGTATTGACTGTTGTCCTTCCCTTCACCTAAAGTAGTTCTTATCTACTATCTAATTAGTAAATATCCCTCTCCTACCCTCCCTCCCTCCCCCCTCTCATAACCACAGAACAATGCATTCTTCTCAGTTTAAACTATTTCTCAAAATCTTATAATAGTGGTCTTATACAATATTTGTCCTTTTGCAACTGACTAATTTCACTCAGCATAATGTCTTCCAGGTTCCTCCATGTTATGAAATGTTTCACAGATTCATCACTGTTCTTTACCGATGTGTACTATTCCATTGTGTGAATATACCATAATTTATTTATCCATTCATCCTTTGATGGGTACCTTGGTTGCTTCCATCTTTTTGCTATTGTAAATAGTGCTCCAATAAACATGGGTGTGCATATACCTGTTAGTGTAAAGGCTCTTATTTCTCTAGGATATATTCCGAGGAGTGGGATCCCTGGGTCCTATGATAGTTCTATTTCTAGCTTTTTGAGGAAGCGCCAAATAGATTTCCAAAGTGGTTGTACCATTTCACATTCCCACCATCAGTGTATAAGTGTTGAAATCTCTCCACAGCCTCTCCAACATTTATTATTTTGTGTTTTTGGATTAATGCCAGCCTTGTTGGAGTGAGATGGAATCTTATTGTAGTTTTGATTTGCATTTCTCTAATGGCTAATGATCGAGAGCACTTCCTCATGTATCTGTTAGCTGCCTGAATGTCGTCTTTAGTGAAGTGTCTGTTCATATTGTTTTCCCATTTTTAATTGCGTTGTTTGTCTTTTTGTGGTTGAGTCTTAGCAGAATCATGTAGACTTTAGAGATCAGGTTCTGGTCGGAGATGTCATAGCTGAAAATTTTTTCCCAATCTCTAGGTGGTCTTTTTACTCTTTTGGTGAAGTCTTTAGATGAGCATAGGTGTTTGATTATTATTAGCTCCCAGTTATCTGGTTTCTCTTCAGCATTTTTAGTAATGTTTTGTATTCAGTTTATGCCATGTATTAGGGCTCCTAACGTTGTCTCTATTTTTTCTTCCATGATCTTTACCGTTTTAGACTTTATGTTTAGGTCTTTGATCCATTTGGAGTTAGTTTTTGTGCATGATGTGAGGTACAGGTCCTGTTTCATTTCTTTGCACATTGATATCCAGTTATGCCAGCATCATTTGTTAAAAAGACTGTCTTTTCCCCAATTAACTGACACTGGGCCTTTGTCAAATATCAGCTGCTCATATGTGGATGGATTTATATCTGGATTCTCAATTCTGTTCCATTGGTCTATGTGTCTGTTGTTGTACCAGTCTTTTTTATCTACTGTGGTAGTATAATAGGTTCTAAAATCAGGAAGAGTGAGGCCTCTCACTTTGTTCTTCTTTTCCAGCAATGCTTTACTTATCCGGGGTTTTTTCCTTTCCATATGAAGTTGGTGATTTGTTTCTCCATCTCATTCAAAAATGCTGCTGGAATTTGGATCAGAATTGCATTGCATATATAGATGGGTTTTAGTAGAATAGACATTTTTACAATGTTAAGCCTTCCTATCCATGAGCAAGGTATGTTTTTCCACTTAGGTATGTCCCTTTTGGTTTCTTGTAGTAGTACCTCATAGTTTTCTTTGTATAGGTCTTTTACGTTTCTGGTTAGATTTATTCCTAAGTATTTTATCTTCTTTGGGACTACTGTGAATGGAATTGATTTGATGATTTCCTCTTCAATCTTCTTTCCGTTGGTGTAGAGGAATCCAAATAATTTTTTTATGTTTATCTTGTAACCTGATACTTTGCTGAACTATTAGTTTCAGTAGTTTTCTTGAGGATTCTTTAGGGTTTTCTGTGTATAAGATCATGTCACCTGCAAACAGATATTTTTACTTCTTCCTTATCAATCTGGATGCCCTTCATTTCTTTATCCAGCCTAATTGCTCTGGCTAGGACCTCCAGCACAATGTTGAATAAGAGTGGTGATAAGGGGCATCCTTGTCTGGTTCCCGTTCTTAAGGGGGATGTTTTTAGAATGTCTCCATTAAGGATGATGTTAGCTGTTGGTTTTGTGTAAATGCCCTTTATTATGTTGAGGAGTTTTCCTTCTATTTCTATTTTGTTGAAAGTTTGTATCAAGAATGGGTGCTGGACTTTGACAAATGCCTTTTCTGCATCAATTCATAAAATCAAGTGGTTCTTGTATTTTGTTTTATTTATATGGTGGATTACACTAATTGTTTTTCTAATATTGAACCATCCTTATTTACCTGGTATAAATCCCACTTGGTTGAGGTGGATTATTTTTTAGATATGTTGTTGAATTCTATTGGCTAGAATTTTGTTGAGGATTTTGCATCTATGTTCATGAAGGATATAGGTCTGTAATTTTCTTTTTTGTTTTGTCTTTAGCTGGTTTTGGTATCAGGGATATGCTGGCTTCATAGAATAAGTTAGGGAGTATTCCATCCTTTTCTATGCTTTGAAATACCTTTAGTAGTAGTGGAGTTAAGTCTTCTCTGAAAGTTTGGTAGAACTCTGCAGTGAAGCCAACTCTTTTTTGTTATGCATCTATTTAGTTGTTCTACTTCTGTTTGTGTTAGTTTAGGTAGGTAGTCTGTTTCTAGGAATTCATCCATTTCTTCTAGATTTTCAAATTTGTTAGAGTACAATTTTTCATAGTAATCTGATAGGATTCTTTTAATTTCAGTTGTGTCTGTTGTGATATGGCCCACCTCGTTTCCTTTTTGGGTTATTTATTTCCTTTCCTGTATTTCTTTAGTCAGCCTGGCCAATGGTTTATCAATTTTGTTGATTTTTTCAAAGAAGCAGCTTTTGGGCTTGTTAACTCTTTCAATTGTTTTTCAATTATGCTCTAATTTTTATTATTTGTTTTCTTCTGGTCCCTGAAGGTTTCTTTTGTTGCTCTCTTTCTATTTGTTCAAGTTGTAGGGACAGTTCTTTGATTTGGCTCTTTCTTCTCTTTATATGTGTGCATTAATTGATATAAATTGACCTCTGAGCACTGCTTTAGCTGTGTCCAAAAGGTTTTGATAGGAAGTGTTTTAAGTCGCATTGCATCCTATGAATTTCTTTAGTCCCTCCTTAATGTATTGTATAACCCAGTCTTTTCTGAGCAGGGTATTGTTCAGTTTCCAAGTATTTGATTTGTTTTCCCTAGTTTTTCTGTTATTGATTTCTACTTTTATGGCCTTATGGTCTGAGAAGATGCTTTGTAATATTTCAATGTTCTGGATTCTGTACAGGTTTGCTTTATGACCTAATATGTGGTCTATTATAGAGAATGTTCCATGTGCACTAGAAAAAAAATATACTTTGCAGCTGTTGGGTGGAGTGTTCTGTATAAGTCTATGAGGTCAAGTTGGTTGACTGTAGCAATTAGATCTTCGGTGTTTTTGTTCAGCTTCTTACTGGATGTCCTGTCCTTCACTGAATGTGGTGTTTTGAAGTCTCCTACTATAATTGTGGAGTTGTCTAATCTCACTTGTCAATTCTGTTAGAGTTTGTTTTATATATCTTGCAGCCTTGTCATTGGGTACGTAAATATTTAATATGGTTATATCTTCCTGGTAAGTTGTCCCTTTAATCATTATGTAGTGTCCTTTTTTATCGTTTGTGGTGGATTTAACTTTAAAGTCTATTTGGTCAGGAATTGATATTGCCACTCCTGCTCTTTTTTGATTGTTGTTTGCTTGATATATTTTTTCCATCCTTTGAGTTTTAGTTTATTTGTGTCTCTAAGTCTAAGGCATGTCTCTCGTAGGCAGCATATAGACGCATCATGTTGTTTTATCCAGTCTGTGGCACTCTGTCTCTTTATTGGTGCACTTAAGCCATTTACATTCAGCGTAATTATAGATAAGTGTGAGTTTAGTGCTGTCATTTTGATGCCTTTTTCTGTGTGTTGTTGACAATTTCATTTTTCCCTTTCCTTTTTTTGTGCTGAGAAGTTTTTCTTTGTAAATTGTGTGTTCCTCATTTTCATAGCAGTTGAATTTGTTTTTGCTGAGTCGTTATGTTTATCTTGGGTTTTTTTTTTTTTTTTGAAGTATGGAATTGTTAGACCTCTTTGTGATTACCTTAATATTTATCCCTATGTCTCTAAGTAAAAACCTAACTTGTATCATCCTATATTGCCTTGGTTTCCTCTCCGTATGGAAGATCTATGCCTCCTGTATTTAGTCCCTCTTTTTTGATTATTGTCATCTTTTACATAAAGACATCAATGATTCCCTGTTTTGATCATTTTTTTTTAATTAATCTTATTTTGTTTTTGTGATTTCCCTATCTGAGTTGATATCAGGATGTTCTGTTTTGTGACCTTGTGTTGTGTTGGTATCTGATATTATTGATTTTCTGACCAAATAATTTTCTTTAGTAATTCTTATAGCTTTGGTTTGGTTTTTGCAACTTCTCTAAGCTTGTGTTTATCTGTAAATGTCTTAATTTCACCTTTCCATTTGAGAGAGAGTTTTGCTGGGTATATGATTCTTGGCTGGCAGTTTTTCTCCTTCAGAGCTCTATATATGTCATCCCATTGCCTTCTTGCCTGCATGGTTTCTGCCGAGTAGTCTGAACTTATTCTTATTGATTCCCCTTTGTAGGTGACTTTTTGTTTATCCCTGGCTACTTTTAAAATTTTCTCTTTATCTTTGGTTTTGGCACATTTGATAATGTATTTTGGTGATTTCCTTTTGGGATCTGTCTTGTGTGGGGTTCGATGAACATTTGGATATATATCCTTTCATCTTTCACAATGCCAGGGAAGTTTTCTGCCAACAGATCTTCAACTATTCTCTCTGTATTTTCTGTTATTCCTCCCTTTTCTGGAACTCCAGTCACATGCAAGTTATTCTTCTTGATAGAGTCCCACATGATTCTTAGGGGTTCTTCATTTTTTAAATTCTTTTATCTGATTTTTCTTCAATTACATTGGTGTCAATTGACTTATGCTCCAACTCTCCCACTCTCCATTCTAATTCCTTGATTCTTCTCCTCTGACTTCCTATTGAGTTGTCCAATTCTGTAATTTTATTGTTAATCTTTGGGATTTCTGAATGCTGTCTCTCTGTGTATTCTTGCAGCTTATTAATTTTTCACTATGTTCTTGAATAATCTTTTCAATTTCTTCAACTGCTTTATCTGTGTGTTCCTTGACTTTTTCTGTAGATTGCCTTATTTCATTTCTGAGGTCATCCCTGATGTCTTGAAGCATTCTGTACATTCGTTTCTTATATTCTATATCTGGCAACTCCAGGAATGTATCTTCATTTGGGAAAGATTTTGATTCTTTGATTTGGGGGTTTGTAGAAGCAATCATGGTCTGCTTCTTTATGTGATTTGATATCGACTGCTGTCTCCAAGCCATCTATGAGTTATTGTAATGATTTATTTTATATTTGCTTGCTGAGTCTTATCTTCTTGTTTTCTTTTGTTTTGTTTCAATACACCCAGATGGACTACTAGAATGAGCTAACTTAATTGTTGGAGCTTTTGAATTGCTTATTCCTGTTACCAGCTGGTTTGAGCTGTTACCCAGTATATGAGCCGATGTGTCCATTCACTATGCTTGAATAGAATCAGCTCAGGTGTTCTGATAGTGGGTCAGCTAGTGTGTGGTGTAGGCTCTCTGCTACTAACTTAGAGGAGTAGTGGTCATGGGTGTATGTACTGGTTTCTTGTAACAGCAGGGGGTCACACTCTGAGAAGGGCAGGGTGTGGACAGCCTTCCCCCAAGTGCCAGTGAGGAAAGAGCATCTATGTTCTCTAGAGTGGTCTGGTGGGTGGGCTCTGCAGCTGTACCTTAGGCACCCAATGCTTGTACCTCTAAAAATTGGTAGGCATTGCTATCCTCTGACCCCTTTAGCAGGTGGTTAGGTGGTGTGGATGGAGCCTCAGCCCTCAGTTCCATGCTACAGATCAGTGAGGTCTCTGTTTAATAGGTAGAGTGGTCCAAAACTTGCCTTCCCACTGCTCAGCTACAACAATTACAGCTGATCTCTAAAAGAATTGCCTTTGCATTAAAATAGCCACCTGGTTCCAGGTAGGGGTGAAAGCCAAAGACTGTGGATCTCTTATGCCTGAATGGCGCTTGTTCTGTAATGCAATTCCAGTTTAGAGAAATTAGGAAAGGATTTTTCATCTGATTGTTAGTTGCTGCTTTTCCAGGCCAGGAGAATGGGTTAGAAAAGAAAAAAAAAAAACCTGCAAAGCACTTCAATCTCTGGCCCAGGGAATTCCAATGTTAATGAAGCCGGCTGGGGCAGGGAGGGGAGGGATCAGATAGATCGGAGGTAGTAAATTAGATAAACTCACTTCTCTTGTTTGGTGAGGACTGTTTTATCTGAGATTCCGGAGGAGTGTGTAGCCCGTGTGCATGGGCTAGGTCCCTGTGGAGATTGCCCAGGGGGTTAGCACTGCATCCCTGTTTGCCTTGTCTCAGGAAGCCACGATCATCTCCATAGCTCTGCTTCCAAGACTCCGCAAGGGTTCAGGTCTGGGACGTGGCTTGCCTGGCTCTGGAACTGGTCGCTTCTTCAGCGAGCGGTTTCTCATTCCCCTGAGGCCTCGGGGCTGGGGAGCAGCTCACCTGACTCCGGGACTGCACCCTCCTTCAGTACGCGGATTCTCACTTCCCTATTACTCAGGTCAATTCCCTAGTTCTCAGTTTGATGGTCAGCGTTCCTAGATTGCCATGTATGTAATTGCTTCACTTGTTTTTCTGAATCTTTGTTGCAAGAGGGGTCAGCTGGAGCTTCCGCGCAGTCAGCCATCTTGGTACCCCCCCAATTTTTTTAAATGAGTTGAAATTCTGTGCCACATTTATCTCCCATGCTGTCAGAATCCATCTATTGTGGCCCTGATCACAAGGGATGGTAGTGGTATCTGGCACCATCTAGTTCTTCTGGCCTCAGGGTAGATTAGCTCGAGGTTTGTTTAGACTTTGTCTTGTAGGCAAGTTTCTCCTTTGAGTCTTTGGTTTTCTACATTGCCTTTTGCTGCAGATGAATAGAGAACAACAGTTGTATCATGGAAGGCCACTCACAAGCTTTTAAAACCACAAACACTACTCAGCAAATGAGGATATAAAACATAACTGTATGAACTATATCATGCCAAGATGTTCTATGAGACTCTGGTCCTAATAACTTAAAATCCAGAAAACCAATCCTGCAGGTTTCATCTCAGCGTCCTCCTCCTCTGATAGGGTGATCTGACCTTCTTTATTTTCCCCCATGTCGTGTGCAACATCAAACAACACCAGAGGGTGTCATGTGAACATGATGGACCCCAGTTGACTGCACATAGGCCTCCTACCTCACTTGTACCCACTCAAGGACTTCTGCACCTTATGGCGACTCTCTTTCCTTTTGGTGGATTCTACTGCGTAAAAGTGTACTGACACCTCTTTCTGGAATGATCAAGTAACTTCTTCTCTGTACTACAAATGGATCCCTTGTAGCCTGGCCAGTCTGCTTTATATGTTCAGTGTAGCATTATTCCCAACATGATGACCGTACTTTGTAGTAATTATGTACTCTTTTTTTGGCAGAGTGGTGGTCGGCCTTCTTTTATATTGTAAAATACCACATATTTTACAATATAAAATGTGGAGATCCAGTTGTCCCAGCATCATTTGTTGAAGGGACTATTCTTTGCCCATGGAATGGGCTTGCATCATTGTTGAAACAAATTTTATATTAAATACAATATTTAATAATTCATGCTAGGTTTCATAGGTTTCTTTTCCTTTGGTTTTGAATATTCTTTTTCTTGTTGCTTTGTTTTCAGCAATGACTCCCTATGCTTTGTGCCTTCAGTTCTCCTAACCATTAATCTGCTCTCTATCTTTGCGTGTTGTAGATTTTCATGTAAGTAGGATCACGCAATAATTGTTCTTGGGATTTCAGTTACTTCATGCATAACAATGTTTTCAAGGTTCATCCATTTATTGCAAGTAACAGAACTCCACTGCTCTTGTGGCTGCATAATATTGCATGTATGTATTTGTCATGTTTTGCTTATCCAATCATCTTTTGATGGACACTTGGGTTGTTTCCACCTTTTTCATTCAGTGAATAGTGCTACAATGAACGTGAGTGTCCAAGTACCTGTTTTCTTACTTTCAGTTCATTTGTGTACATGCCTAGGAGTGGAATTACAAGGCATACGGTAATTCTGTGTTAAATTATTTGAGGAGCCACCAAAGTGTATTTTACAGTGGCTGCAGCACATCATATCCCCAGTAGCAATGCACTCCCCGTTTGTCCACATCCTCACCAAATCTTTTTTTTTTTTTCCTTGTTTGTTCGTTTTTATTCTGGCAACATCCATCGATGTGATAAGGAATGATACCTCTCTGTCATTTTGATTTGCATTTCCCCACTGACTGATAATATTGAACATCTTTTCATGTGCTTACTGGCGATTTGTATATTTTCTTTGGAATAATGCCTTAAAGTCTTTTGTCCATTTTTTAAGATGGGTTGTTGGTGTTTTTGTATTTAGCTCTAGGCAGTCTATATATCAGGATATGAAACCCTTAAGCAGAGTAGAGATTCCGAGTACATTCTCACAATCAGTAGTTGTCTTCACTTTCCACTTTCTCGATAATGCTCATTGATGCACAAAAGATTTAAATATTCACCAAGAGAAATTTATCTATTGTTTCCTGTGTCATATCTACGAAGATGTGGGAAAAAAATCCTAAAATATAACCCTGGGTTATACTTCTAAGGGTTTTATGGTTTTAGCTCTCATATTCAGGTCATTGATCCTTTTAGAGCTAATTTTTGTATTTGATGTAGAGTATGTGTCCAACTTCATACTTTTCCATGTGGAGATCCAGTTGTCCCAGCATCATTTGTTGAAGGGACTATTCTTTTCCCATGGAATGGGCTTGCATCATTGTTGAAACAAATTCGGCAAAGATGTATGAATTCATTTCTGGGCACCCTATTCCTTTAGTCTCTATGTCTATCCTAATGCCAGTACAAAACTGTTTTGTTTACTGTGTGTTTGTAGTGATACTTTAAATCTTGAAGTGTGAGCCCCATACTTTCTTCTTCTTTTCTAAAATTGTTTTGTATATTCAGAGCCCTGTGTGTTTGCAATATTTATGTTATACAGACTTGGTAGATATTCTTGAGTTCTTGCGTGTTTGTTTTTCTCTGTTTTACTGAATTTGTAAGTGGTAAGACATGAATTCTGGGAATTAGGAGAGAGTAATAGGAGATTCTCAGCATCTTGACCCAGGACTGAAAATTCCACATCAGGATTGCATGAAGGAGATTGCCAGAAGGGCTGGTGATGAACACAGCTGGGAGATCTGGGGCTCATTTTTGTGAGATCTATGTCATGGGTTGGAGAGAGAATGTACCCTGAAGAATCAAGTCCTCCTATGATGGAGAAAAGTGAAGCATGCTTGGCTGTGCCCTGGCTGCCATCAAGGGCACAAGGAGGGTCAAGGTAGCAGAGTCCATAGCATCACAGTTTTGGGAGATGGGCAGGGCCAGCATGTTCTCTGAATGAAGCTACTTTCCCAACATCACAGTGCTCATCAATAGTGTGGAAGTGTCTTTTTATAATAAGAACTCCCCACACAGCCATTTAATGAGACCATGGGTAAAGAGGTCTCATCACAGAGACAGATGACAATCCTCTTCCTGTTCAAAAATATAAGAAGTCCTCAGGGGCTTCTCACCAGCTCTACCTTGTGGCCTCCGAATGGTGACTGCCAAAATCAGCAGAGCCTAAAGCTATTCCTCACTAAGTACCTG
This sequence comes from Loxodonta africana, assembly GCF_030014295.1. Classification (NCBI taxonomy): domain Eukaryota; kingdom Metazoa; phylum Chordata; class Mammalia; order Proboscidea; family Elephantidae; genus Loxodonta; species Loxodonta africana. The sequence continues at coordinate 527,534 of NW_026974904.1, read as the reverse complement.
AAAGACAACAGTGAGGTGATGCAGAATCCATGCTCTAAATGTTGGTTGGATGATGGTTACACGATGGTATTTAAATTATAAATTGAAATGGGCAAGTTCCATTGCATGCAAATTACACTTCAGAGGAGATTAATTGTAACGGAAAGAATTCTTTTTTTTTTTTTTAACTGCATCAATGCCTTATTTGTAACAGTAAAAGACTATACAATTTGAAACCATGGGAAGTCCCCGGCACAAAGGAATAAGGATCCGGCTAGTGATTGAAAGGTTGGTAGTTTGAGCCTACACAGAGGCTTCCTGAAACAAATGCCTGGTGATCTCCTTAAGAAACTCAATCACTAAATACCCCATGGAACACTGTTGTGAAATGCTTGGGATCACCATGAGTCAGAATTAACCTAACAACACTGGCTTTTTTTTCTTTTGGAACCAACCTGGGTTCCTCTTACTGACTCGTGACCTTGGATGAGTTGTTCCCCATATGTACAACGGGAATGGCCTCTAAATCATGAGATAATTTTGACATTTAACTGTATCTTTAACAATCACTGAGAAAAATCTCGCATGAAATATTCAGCAAATGATAGCAGATACAAATATTATTGTTGTTTTGTGTTAATGTCCTAGTCCAAGTGAAGACAAGGCCACTCTTTCTGCCTTTAGAAAAGCACAGTCAACAGGGAATAGGAACACTGGAACAGTGACATGCAGTGCAGGGTGAGAGCATGATAAAGTCGTAATGGTTAGTGGGTCCTGCTCCCAGGGTGTTTGGTGTGGGGGTGCAAGAGTGGGCTGGGGAAAGGGCAGTGCAGTGAAAGGAGACGTGGAGGCACCAGGATTCATGGTCATATTCGGTTCCAGCACTGGAGTTGCTGTTGTGACAAAGGAAAAGTGCAAATGGAGGTGGAGGAAAGGCAACCAGGTGTTAGGTCATCCGAATTCCCTGCCTGGTCACTGGGAATCAGCGCAATGAATCTCAAGTGATGAGTGGCAGTATGGAACGAGGAAATGGTAAATATTGGAAAAGTCCCTGCAGTGAATTTTATGTTCCTTCCCTCCAGTTGAGAAGTTTCCCAGTAGAGAACTTGTGAGCAGTTCAACCAGACCCCCAGGCCTCTGAGTACCCAGAAGTAAGAGACCCAAGGTGTCACTGACTCTCAGAGCCTGTCTCAGGAATTCCTGACAGACACCCTGCCATCCTCATATGCTCTTTCCAACACATGGAACAGGGTTGACATTCACTCTGTCTGAAATGCCCCCAGCAAGCTCAATAGCAGGGAACGGACCTTCTAAAGTGAAAGACATCCTCCAGACTTTCTTGAAGGACTGAGCCTTCAAAAGAGTGGTTTCCCCATCTGCTACCTAGTGTTTCTTTTCATGATGCACGGTATAAAACCCCTTTCCTTTTTTGCCAACATCCTGTTTCATTTTTCCCATCTGCCTCTTCATTCTCCCCTGGTGGGATGTCCTTGGTGATATCAAGAGTTTACTCCTTACTTCTGCTCAGAGAGCTTGTCCCCAAGGGAAGTTTCAAATTTGAATTTCCAGAGGTTGAGGGGGTGGCAGGGGTCTGATAACACAACACACCACCTCCCCACCAACTTACCTCCTGCTGAAGTCATCTCCACAGGCTTGGTCACTGACCACAGCTGTCTGGCAAGCTTCAGCATGTGAAGTCGCCACGTCCTGGACTCAGTATGATCTGGCTCCAACAGATGTTCAGAGATCCAAGGAAAGGAGGGAGAAGTTTCAATCTAGACAGGAGTAGAATGTAGGACTCAAGACATTCTACGGTGGGGGAGGGGCGGAGGGCATGTTGGGATGAGGAGACATTCCTGAAGGGGACCTGACAGGCAAAATGCTACAAAAAACAAAACAAAACAAAACAAAACAAAACACTACCGTCTGTTTCCTTCAAATTACATTGCCAACACAACTGGTATGAACCTCTTAGGGCCATTTGTGGGTTCTTTCTCTTATCGACAGCACAAAGGCTGTACTCTAGACTTCTTATCAACGTATCTACTTTTGTGCCCCTAAACTCACCCTGCTCCTTACTCAAGGTGGTAGGTTCTTGCATTATTACAAGGGCACCAATACTTCATGAACAAAATTTGGGAAACGTTGTCTAATGAAGGCTGGGGTACATATGACAACAAGGAAACTCAGTGTTTGAAATTAGGATTGTCTCAGAAGTTCCATTGTGTTTCGAGTGTGTATGCACACAGTGCATGTATTGATTTAGGAAATAATATTGGAGTCATTATTCCCTCTCCTTGAGTACAGAAAAGGTGACCCAGCTGAAGCTGGGCTCACAAGGGCTTGCAAGGACTCGCAGGGACACATCAACTGTGCCCCGAGGCATGAAGACATTAGCTAAGATAATCTTGGAAAATATCTTTTAGGGAGCCTTTTGGAAAAGCCAGAACAGAAAAGACTTTCCACTCTTATCTTTTTCTATTAACATTTAGTGGATAGAAATTTGTTGGACCATTGAAGACCTGCCTGACTGTCAATACTGAAACCTGTGCCAATGATTGTTGAGAGGGACAGTTCGCAATGTAGGATCACAATTTCTAGCCAACCTGTGAACAGGTGAAGCTTTCAATGGTTTTGCCCATGTGGTAGTGTTAATATATACAGACGACTTCGTAATGTTCTTTGGACTCAGATAGGCATGGCTGTGGCAGCATGCTTGTCCATTTTCCCATTCTTGCTTATTCTGTAGTATTTCCTTGGACTTGGGCAGACATGGCTCTGCCAGCATGCTTGGCTGCTTTTCAACTTTTGCCTCTTTGAATGTATGCCGAAAAAAAAACTTTCTTTTTGCTCTCACTAAACTTTGTGATGTTTTCACCTACAACAGTATGCATCATTGTTTAGGAAGCAGTCCTTGTGTCCCAAAATTCCTGTCCACTACTGAAAGCTCTGGGAGCTCCAGCATGACCAGCCTTACTCATGATCCTCTTTCCGGATAAGCTCCACGGCCTCAAAGGAAGGCCAGCAGCCTCTAGTTCCATGACCAAAAGTAGGTTCTTGTTGCTTCTCAGGTTATTTTATTTTATATTTGTGTTTAAGTTTGTATTTCTGACAATGAATGTAATTCAATAATTGTACATAATTATTTCAAAAGTCAGACAGTTCCAAATAGCTTCTTCAGTGACAGCTCTTCTCCCGGCACCTTTGTCTTGGCAACCAAATGTTGTTTTCACATTACCTAGTGTGTAGGCATTAAGGAAATAACACGGGCTGCCATGTATTCCTAATCACAACACAGAAGAAAAAGTAAACTGAAGTACATATATTGAGGACCTTTTCCTTAGGAGATCTCTTACATTCATTCCTAGAAGATTTGTAGAGCCAGGGGACACTGAGAGAATGATATAGTGCATGTAAAAATGCAAATACAATGTAGTAGGAAGTGCCAAAGGCAGGTGATGTGAAAATCAAACATTTCTTATTGCAAGGCAGCCTGGGATGTTTGAATGAACAGCAGGGCTGCCTGAGGCAAAACTGACCCTTGGGTGACGGATTTCTTCCTTTTTAGAGGCAGCACAGCTGTCTGCCCTGTCTGGTAGGAAGGCTGGGAGGTTAAGTCTGGAATCAGGGGTTTTACAAAGAGCAAGCTTGAGAGGGTTCACATGTCAATCGAGTTTATTTCTCATTTTAGGAACGGCCTCTTAAGCAGCAATCTTTGGATTTGGACTACGTGCATTTCTTAAATGGGAGTGTATTTGCTTAGGTCTTATATATCAGAAAGTATAACGAATCCTGGAGCTTTATTTGATTCCATAAATATTTTAAATTTTCTTTTTATTGTGGTCAATATATATGTAACAACACACGTGTGATTCCCACCTTCTTCACATGCACAATTCAGTGACACTGTGTTCATCATGTTGTGCAAGCACCACCGCCGTCTGTTCTAAGCGTGTTACTTTTTTTTTTTAAATAACTTTTATTAAGCTTCAAGTGAACGTTTACAAATCCAATCAGTCTGTCACATATAAGTTTACATACATCTCACTCCCTACTCCCACTTGCTCTCCCCCTCTTGAGTCAGTCCTTTCAGTCTCTCCTTTCTTGACAATTTTGCCGGCTTCCCTCTCTCTCTATCCTCCCATCCGCCCTCCAGACAAGAGTTGCCAACACAATCTCAAGTGTCCACCTGATATAATTAGCTCACTCTTCATCAGCGTCTCTCTCCCACCCGCTGACCAGTCCCTTTCATTTCTGATGAGTTGTCTTCGGGGATGGTTCCTGTCCTGTGTCAACTGAAGGTCTGGGGAGCATGGCCGCCGGGATTCCTCCAGTCTCAGTCAGACCATTAAGTTTGGTCTTTTTATGAGAATTTGGGGTCTGTATCCCACTGATCTCCTGCTCCCTCAGGGGTCCTCTGCTGTGCTCCCTGTCAGGGAAGTAATCGATTGTGGCCGGGCACCAACTAGTTCTTCTGGTCTCAGGATGATGTAGGTCTCTGGTTCATGTGGCCCTTTCTGTCTCTTGGGCTCTTAGTTGTCGTGTGGCCTTGGTGTTCTTCATTTTCCTTTGCTCCAGGTGGGTTGAGACCAATTGCTGCATCTTAGATGGCCGCTTGTTAGCATTTAAGACCCCAGACGCCACATTTCAAAGTGGGATGCAGAATGATTTCATAATAGAATTATTTTGCCAATTGACTTAGAAGTCCCCTCAAACCATGTTCCCCAGACCCCCGCGCTTGCTCCGCTGACCTTTGAAGCATTCATTTTATCCCGGAAACTTCTTTGCTTTTGGTCCAGTCCAATTGAGCTGACCTTCCATGTATTGAGTATTGTCTTTCCCTTCACCTAAAGCAGTTCTTATCTACTGATTAATCAATAAAAAACCCTCTCCCACCCTCCCTCCCTCCCCCCCTTGTAACCACAAAAGTATGTGTTCTTCTCAGGTTTACTGTTTCTCAAGATCTTATAATAGTGGTCTTATACAATATTTGTCCTTTTGCCTCTGACTCATTTCGCTCAGCATAATGCCTTCCAGGTTCCTCCATGTTATGAAATGTTTCACAGATTCGTCACTGTTCTTTATCGATGCGTAGTATTCCATTGTGTGAATATACCACAATTTATTTACCCATTCATCCGTTGATGGACACCTTGGTTGCTTCCAACTTTTTGCTATTGTAAACAGAGCTGCAATAAACATTGGTGTGCATGTATCTGTTTGTATGAAGGCTCTTGTATCTCTAGGGTATATTCCTAGGAGTGGGATTTCTGGGTTGTATGGTAGTTCTATTTCTAACTGTTTAAGATAACGCCAGATAGATTTCCAAAGTGGTTGTACCATTTCACATTCCCACCAGCAGTATATGAGAGTTCCAATCTCTCCGCAGCCTCTCCAACATTTATTATTTTGTGTTTTTTGGATTAATGCCAGCCTTGCTGGTGTGAGATGGAATCTCATCGTAGTTTTAATTTGCATTTCTCTAATGGCTAATGATCGAGAGCATTTTCTCATGTATCTGTTGGCTGCCTGAATATCTTCTTTAGTGAAATGTGTGTTCATATCCTTTGCCCACTTCTTGATTGGGTTGTTTGTCTTTTTGTGGTTGAGTTTTGACAGAATCATGTAGATTTTAGAGATCAGGCGCTGGTCGGAGATGTCATAGCTGAAAATTCTTTCCCAGTCTGTAGGTGGTCTTTTTACTCTTTTGGAGAAGTCTTTAGATGAGCATAGGTGTTTGATTTTTAGGAGCTCCCAGTTATCGGGTTTCTCTTCATCATTTTTGGTAATGTTTTGTATTCTGTTTATACCTTGTATTAGGGCTCCTAGGGTTGTCCCAATTTTTTCTTCCATGATCTTTATCGTTTTAGTCTTTATGTTTAGTTCTTTGATCCACTTGGAGTTAGTTTTTGTGCATGGTGTGAGGTATGGGTCCTGTTTCATTTTTTTGCAAAGGGATATCCAGTTATGCCAGCACCATTTGTTAAAAAGGCTATCTTTTCCCCAGTTAATTGACACTGGTCCTTTGTCAAATATCAGCTGCTCATACGTGGATGGATCTATGTCTGGGTTCTCAATTCTGTTCCATTGGTCTATGTGTCTGTTGTTGTACCAATACCAGGCTGTTTTGACTACTGTGGCTGTATAATAGGTTCTGAAGTCAGGTAAGGTGAGGCCTCCCACTTTCTTCTTATTTTTCAGTAGTGCTTTGTTTATCCGAGGCTTCTTTCCCTTCCATATGAAATTGGTGATTTGTTTCTCTATCCCCTTAAAATATGACATTGGAATTTGGATAGGAAGTGCGTTAAATGTATAGATGGCTTTTGGTAGAATAGACATTTTTACTATGTTAAGTCTTCCTATCCATGAGCAGGGTATGTTTTTCCACTTAAGTATGTCCTTTTGAATTTCTTGTAGTAGAGCTTTGTAGTTTTCTTTATATAGGTCTTTTACATCCTTGGTAAGATTTATTCCTAAGTATCTTATCTTCTTGGGGGCTACTGTGAATGGTATTGATTTGGTTATTTCCTCTTCGGTGTTCTTTTTGTTGATGTAGAGGAATCCAAGTGATTTTTGTATGTTTATTTTATAACCTGAGACTCTGCCAAACTCTTCTATTAGTTTCAGTAGTTTTCTGGAGGATTCCTTAGGGTTTTCTGTGTATATAATCATGTCATCTGCAAATAGTGATAACTTTACTTCTTCCTTGCCAATCCGGATACCTTTTATTTCTTTGTCTAGCCTAATTGCCCTGGCTAGGACTTCTAGCACGATGTTGAATAAGAGCGGTGATAAAGGGCATCCTTGTCTGGTTCCCGTTCTCAAGGGAAATGCTTTCAGGTTCTCTCCATTTAGAGTGATATTGGCTGTTGGCTTTGCATAGATGCCCTTTATTATGTTGAGGAATTTTCCTTCAATTCCTATTTTGGTAAGAGTTTTTATCATAAATGGGTGTTGGACTTTGTCAAATGCCTTTTCTGCATCAATTGATAAGATCATGTGGTTTTTGTCTTTTGTTTTATTTATGTGATGGATTACATTAATGGTTTTTCTGATATTAAACCAGCCTTGCAATACCTGGTATAAATCCCACTTGATCAGGGTGAATTATTTTTTTGATGTGTTGTTGGATTCTATTGGCTAGAATTTTGTTGAGGATTTTTGCATCTATGTTCATGAGGGATATAGGTCTATAATTTTCTTTTTTTGTAATGTCTTTACCTGGTTTTGGTATCAGGGAGATGGTGGCTTCATAGAATGAGTTGGGTAGTACTCCGTCATTTTCTATGCTTTGGAATACCTTTAGTAGTAGTGGTGTTAACTCTTCTCTGAAAGTTTGGTAGAACTCTGCAGTGAAGCCGTCCGGGCCAGGGCTTTTTTTTGTTGGGAGTTTTTTGATTACCGTTTCAATCTCTTTTTTTGTTATGGGTCTATTTAGTTGTTCTACTTGTGAATGTGTTAGTTTAGGTAGGTAGTGTTTTTCCAGGAATTCATCCATTTCTTCTAGGTTTTCAAATTTGTTAGAGTACAATTTTTCATAATAATCTGAAATGATTCTTTTAATTTCATTTGGTTCTGTTGTGATGTGGTCCTTCTCATTTCTTATTCGGGTTATTTGTTTCCTTTCCTGTATTTCTTTAGTCAGTCTAGCCAATGGTTTATCAATTTTGTTAATTTTTTCAAAGAACCATCTTTTGGCTTTGTTAATTCTTTCAATTGTTTTTCTGTTCTCTAATTCATTTAGTTCAGCTCTAATTTTTATTAGTTGTTTTCTTCTGGTGCCTGATGGATTCTTTTGTTGCTCACTTTCTATTTGTTCAAGTTGTAGGGACAGTTCTCTGATTTTGGCTCTTCTTTTTGTATGTGTGCATTTATTGATATAAATTGGCCTCTGAGCACTGCTTTTGCTGTGTCCCAGAGGTTTTGATAGGAAGTATTTTCATTCTCGTTGCTTTCTATGAATTTCCTTATTCCCTCCTTAATGTCTTCTATAACCCAGTCTTTTTTCAGAAGGGTGTTGTTCATTTTCCAAGTATTTGATTTGTTTTCCCTAGTTTTTCTGTTATTGATCTCTAGTTTTATTGCCTTGTGGTCTGAGAAGATGCTTTGTAATATTTCGATGTTTTGGACTCTGCAAAGGTTTGTTTTATGACCTAATATGTGGTCTATTCTAGAGAATGTTCCATGTGCGCTAGAAAAAAAGTATATTTTGCAGCAGTTGGGTGGAGAGTTCTGTATAAGTCAATGAGGTCAAGTTGGTTGATTGTTGTAATTAGATCTTCCGTGTCTCTGTTGAGCTTCTTACTGGATGTCCTGTCCTTCTCTGAAAGTTGTGTGTTGAAGTCTCCTACTATAATTGTGGAGGTATCTATCTCGCTTTTCAATTCTGTTAAAATTTGATTTATGTATCTTGCAGCCCTGTCATTGGGTGCATAAATATTTAATATGGTTATGACTTCCTGATTAATTGTCCCTTTTATCATTATATAGTGTCCTTCTTTATCCTTTGTGGTGGATTTAAGTCTAAAGTCTATTTTGTCAGAAATTCATATTGCTACTCCTCTTCTTTTTTGCTTATTGTTTGCTTGATATACTTTTTTCCATCCTATGAGTTTTAGTTTGTTTGTGTCTCTAAGTCTAAGGTGTGTCTCTTGTAGGCAGCATATAGATGGATCGTGTTTCTTTATCCAGTCTGTGACTCTCTGTCTCTTTATTGGTGCATTTAGTCCATTTACATTCAGGGTAATTATAGATAAATAAGTTTTTAGTGCTGTCATTTTGATGCCTTTTTATGTGTGTTGTTGACAATTTCATTTTTCCACATACTTTTTTGTGCTGAGGCGTTTTTCTTAGTAAATTGTGAGATCCTCATTTTCATAGTGCTTGACTTTATGTTAGTTGAGTCGTTACGTTTTTCTTGGTTTTTATCTTAAGTTATACAGTTGTTATACCTTTTTGTGGTTACCTTATTATTTACCCCTATTTTTCTAAGTAAAAACCTAACTTGTATTGTTCTGTATCGCCTTGTATCACTCTCCATATGGCAGTTCAATGCCTCCTGTATTTAGTCCCTCTTTTTGATTATTGTGATCTTTTACTTATTGACTTCCATGATTCCCTGTTATGTGTATTTTTTTTAATTAATCTTAATTTGTTTTTGTGATTTCCCTATTTGAGTTGATATCAGGACGTTCTGTTTTGTGACCTTGCATTGTGCTGATATCTGATATTATTGGTTCTCTGACCAAACAATATCCTTTAGTATTTCTTGTAGCTTTGGTTTGGTTTTTGCAAATTCTCTAAACTTGTGTTTTTCTGTAAATATCTTAATTTCGCCTTCATATTTCAGAGAGAGTTTTGCTGGATATATGATCCTTGGCTGGCAGTTTTTCTCCTTCAGTGTTCTGTATATGTGGTCCCATTCCCTTCTTGCCTGCATGGTTTCTGCTGAGTAGTCAGAACATATTCTTACTGATTCTCCCTTGAAGGAAACCTTTCTTTTCTCCCTGGCTGCTTTTAAAATTTTCTGTTTATCTTTGGTTTTGGTGAGTTTGATGATAATATGTCTTGGTGTTTTTCTTTTTGGATCAATCTTAAATGGGGTTCGATGAGCATCTTGGATAGATATCCTTTCGTCTTTCATAATGTCAGGGAAGTTTTCTGTCAGGAGTTCTTCAACTATTTTCTCTGTGTTTTCTGTCCCCCCTCCCTGTTCTGGGACTCCAATCACCCGCAGGTTATCCTTCTTGATAGAGTCCCACATAATTCTTAGGGTTTCTTCATTTTTTTTAATTCTTTTATCTGATTTTTTTTCAGCTATGTTGGTGTCGATTCCCTGGTCCTCCAGATGTCCCAGTCTGCATTCTAATTGCTCGAGTCTGCTCCTCTGAGTTCCTAGTGCGTTGTCTAATTCTGTTATTTTATTGTTAATCTTTTGGATTTCTACATGTTGTCTCTCTATGGATTCTTGCAACTTATTAATTTTTCCACTATGTTCTTGAATAATCTTTTTGAGTTCTTCAATAGTTTTATCAGTGTGTTCCTTGGCTTTTTCTGCAGTTATCCTAATTTCATTTGTGATATCATTAAGCATTCTGTAAATTAGTTTTTTATATTCTGTATCTGATAATTCCAAGATTGTGTCTTCATTTGGGAAAGATTTTGATTCTTTTGTTTGGGGGGTTGGAGAAGCTGTCATGGTCTGCTTCTTTAAGTGGTTTGATATGGATTGTTGTCTCCGAGCCATCACTGGGAAACTAGTTTTTCCAGAAAATCCGCTAAAAAAAAAATGCAGTCAGATCCCTATCAGAGTTCTCCCTCTGGCTCAGGCTATTCAGATGTTAATGAAGCCGCCTGGGGAGGGTGGGGGAGGGAACAGAGAGATAGGAGAGTAGCACCTCAGAATATAGCCAGAGTTGCTTGTCTTGCTTGGAATGACTATTATATCTGAGACTCCCGCGGGGCACGTCGCCTATGTGTGCTGGCTGTGTGGAGATTGCCCGGGGGGGGGTCTGGCCCGCTGGAGTCACGGTCAGATCCTTCGCTTCCAGCCCCACGCCCAGCGTCAAGGCTCCCCTACTGGGACGGTGCACTCTCGACTCCAAAATCAGTCGCTGCCTCCCGGGGACTTCTCGTCCCTCCAGCCACGTGGTCGTGCCACCTCCGAGAACCAGTTGGGCCTCCTCCCGGGGTTAGTTCAGACGGGTGGAGCAGGTCCCCGTGCTTGTGCCGTGACCGAGTGTTCCGGCTGGGACGCTGTTCTCCCCGCTCCAATACCAGTTGCTGCCTCCCAGGGACTTCTCCTACCGGCTGCGTTCCACGCCGCCCGCGCGACCCGGCTGGTCCCCTTCCCGGGGTTAGTTCAGGGGGGTGGAGCAACTCTCCGTGTTTATGCCATACTTGCATCCAGTCCAAATCCCTGCGGGACGGTTCCCCGGCTCGGACGCTGCTCTTTCTGCTCCAACACCAGTCACTGCCTCCCGGGGACTTCTCCTACCGGCTGCGTCCCACGCCGCCCGTGGAACCGGCTGGTCCCCCTCCCGGGGTTAGTTCAGGGGGGTGGAGCCGCTCTCTGTGCTTGTGCCGTACCTGACTGGTACGCTGGCTCCAGGCTCTGGAAACAATCGCTGCTTTCCTGTATTAGTTCGTTCTCCGTCTCTAAATCTGTGTTTGTTGTTCAGGGTTCGTAGATTGTTATGTATGTGATCGATTCACTTGTTTTTCCGTGTCTTTGTTGTAAGAGGGATCCCAGGTAGCGTCTGCCTAGTCCGCCATCTTGGCTCCGCCTCGCGTGTTACTTTTTAAAAAATAATATTTTACTGTGTTTTAGGTTCCCATTCAACAATTTCTCCACAATTTGTTCGGTGACATTGGTTACATTCTTTGCAATTCTTGAACATTGTCCTTATTTACATTCTGGTTTTTCTGTTTCCTATAATCTCGTTTCCCTGACTCTGACATTCTCATCTTTGTTTAAATTGTTGACCGTCTGGTCCCATATAGGTGATTTTTAAGGAGCACAGTGTTTACAGGTGATGTTCATTATTTTGGAAGCCAGTCTGTTATTCAGGTACAAGGTGACCTCAGGGGTTTGATTCAGTTCAAAATTTGAAGAGTATTTCGGGGCAGTGATTTTGGGGAGTCCTCAAATCTGAACCAGTCCAGTAAACTTGTTTTTTTTTTTTTTTAATGAATTTGAGATTTTGTTTCACATTTTTCTCCCATTCTGTCATAATCCATCTATTGTGGCCCTAATCACAAGGAATGGTAGTGATAGCTGGGCACTAGCTAGTTTTTCTGGTCTCAGGGCAGATGAGGCCGTGGTTTCTGTAGACTATTTGTCTTGTAGACAAGTTTCTTTAAGTCTTTGGCTTCCTACATTCTGTTTTGCTGCAGACAAGTAGTAGAGACCAATAGTTGTAACTTAGAAGGCCGCTATCAAGCTTTTGAAATCCCAGACACTATTCAGCAAACTAAGAGGTAAAATATAACTTTACGAACTATGTCATGCCAGTGGACGAAGATGTTTCGCAAGACCCTGGTCCTAACACTTCAAATCCAGAAAAACAATTCCGTGAGGTGTTTGATTATATCTAAGAAATATTTATTACTATTTCCTCTATGTGATTTATTATATATATTAATATGCGTGCATGTTTACACCTATATACACACTTATGTATACTTATATATACTTATACACATATATGCCTATGTGCATATATATATACTCACATATATATTTTTTGGTTGTTTTTGCTTATCTTTCAAAATTGTGTGTTACATGCTATCACCAACAAGTTCTTTTTCCTTGTGTACATTTTACTGACATGGTTTGCCTTCATCAAGCTGTATACATTTCACTCTCATTTGGTGTTACTTTTTCCATCACCAGAAATAACAAGTGTTTACTATCTAGTGAGTGAATTTTCATTTTCCCCCACCCCATCTCTGGTAACACTAATGAACATTATTTTCTATATATTTTTATTTGTTCATATCATTTCAAAAAAGTAATAACATACAATATTTGTTTTTTGTGACTGACTTATTTCACTCAAGGTAATGTCCTCCACGTTCCTTCATGTTCCAAGGTGTTTCGGGAACTCCTGGATTACTGAGTAGTATTTCCTTGTACGAATGTATGACAGTTTACTTATCCATTAATCGATCGATGGGCACTTAGGTTCTTCCATCGTTTTGCTACTGTGAATAGTGCTGCGATGAAAAAGGTATCCTTATGTCTGTCTGTGTCACTTCTACCAGATTCCTAGGGCATATACCTGCAGTGGAATTGCTAGGTCATATAGCAGCTCCACTTCCAGTTTTTTGAGGAACCAGTAGGCTGTTTTGCAAAATGGCTGTATCATTTTGCATTTTCACCAGCAATGGACGAGGGGTTCAGATTTCCCCATGACACCTCCAACACTTGTTATCTTCCATTTTTTTTATTATTATTTTTTTTTATCTTAGTCATCCTAGTGGGAGTGAAATGGTATCTCATTGTGGTTTTGATTTGCATTTCCCTGATGGCTAATGAAGTTGAGCATCTTCTCATGTGTCTGTTGGCCATTTGAATATTCCCTTTGGTGAAATGTCTTTTCATGTTCTTCGGCCAGTTTTTATATGGTTATTTGTCTTTTTGTTATTAAGTTGTAGAAGTTTGCTATATATTTTAGATATTAGACTCCAGTCACTTATATCCTTCCCAAATAATTTTTCCCAGCCTGTAGGCTGTCTCTTCTCTATTTTTATTGTCTTTTGATGAGCATAAGTATTTAACTTTTTATGAGGTCCCACTTACATATTATCTGATGCTTGTGCATTCATTATTGTGTTTGCTAATCTATCATTGAAAATTAGTTTGGTCCAAAAAGGTTTACTCCTATATTTTCTTCCAAGAACTGTATGGTTTTAGGCTTAAATCGAGGTCTTTGATCCATATTGATTTAATTTTTGTGTATGGTGTGAGGTATGGTTCTTGTTTTATTTATCTGCTTGGGGAAATCCAGTTTAGCCAGCACCATTTGTTGAAGAGACTACTCTTTTTCCTTTAAATGGATTTGGCTCACTTGCTGAAAATCAGTTGACCATAGAGGTTTGGATTTATTTCTGGGTTTTCAATTCTGTTGCCTTGGTCTGTGTGTCTGTCATTTAACCAGTACCAGGCTGCTTTGATCCACTGTAGTTTTGTAATATGTTTGGAAGTCAGGAAATGTGAGGTCTGCTACTTCATTCTTTTTCAAAATTGCTTTCACCATCCGGGGTCTCCTGTCTTTAAATAGAAAAATGAGGATTTTTTTTCCATTTCTGTAACGAATGGTGTAGGAATTTTGATTAGGGTTTTGTTCTCTCTGTAGATCACTTTGTGTAGTACTGACATCTTGATTATATTAAGTCTTCCAATCCATGAGCACAGAATGTCTTTCCATCTATTTAGGCCTTTTTAGTATCTTTCAGCTGTATTTTATAATTTCACTGTAGAAGCCTTTTACATCTCGGGGTACGTTTATTCCTATATATTTTATTCTCTTAGATGCTATTGTAAATGGAGTTGTTTTCACTCCATAAATATTTATTTTAGAATAGAAGTTCCATAAATTTTATTATCCGACTTGTATATGCTAGGGATGCATCTTAAGCCATTCAGCTTGTGAGGAGCAAGGACCTAGGCGAGGCCAGGGGCTACTTTCTGGGACCTGCCCCTCAACTGTCTTAGTCAAGGTAACAAGTACATTTCAGACAAAACCTTGGTACATCAATATTTATTGTGAAATGTCTATGTATTAAATAAATGCAGCATGAAAAATACTGTGTGACAATAAATACAGTAGGAAAAACCTAAGAATGGAGTCAGAAGAAAGCATATCTTACAGTGTTTCCCAGGTCTAAAATTCTTTGGCCGTGCCGTTGTGTAAAAGAACTTTCAAAGTGAATAGGAAAAAGAAACAGTATTTTTTGAAAGTCCATTCAGAAGAAGAGACAAATGTGGTCCAAAGTGTATCTAAATGTGTAAGAGCACTATTCCCAATTCGAGGATACTGTATTTTAAGCAGTGCCAAGTGATTAAGAGCCTGACTACTAACCCAAATTTGGCAGTTCAAATCCATTGTCCACTCCTTGGAAACCCTATGGGTCAGTTCTACTCTGTCCTATAGGATTGCTGTAACTCGGAATGGACTACATGGCAAAGGGTATGCTTTAGGTAAGGAGCCCTGATGGTGCAAGGTTAAGCGCTGGGCTGCTAACCAAATACCCAGCAACTGAGGCTCTGGCTTTAGAGAAGAAAGAGCAGGGAATCTGCTCCCATAAAGATTACAGCCTAGGAAACCCCAATCGGCAGTTCTACTCTGCCCTATAGGGTCTCTGTGAGGGGGGATCGACTCCATGGCACAAAACAGCAATGACCACAATTTTTACAAAGCATGAGTGGTGGCTTCAAACATCCTCCTTTGGCGGAAGGGCTAACGTGGAGCTTCCGGGTGAGGAGGTGTAGCCTGCTTTCCAAGAAGCCTCAGAATGAGCCCCAGATGCTCTGTATTCTGCTCCTGCACTGCTCTCCATAAACCAATTGCCTTACAGTCGATAGCAACTCATAGCGACCCTATAGGACAGGGTAGAACGACCCCACAGAGTTTCCAAGTAATGGCTGGTGGATTCAAACTGGTGACCTTTTGGTTAGCAGCCCTAGCACTTAGCTAATGCACCAGCAGGACTCAGGTGATCCCATTCCCGCCTTGCTTTAGGAGGTCACACTTGCGCATCCTCTCCTGGGACAGGAACTTCTGCACTCTAAAGGCCTCAGGCAACAGTTGCGGAAGGTCCTCTTCAGGGAGACACGCAGGCATGAGCAGGAAATGGCAGGGTCCCTAAGGGTAGGTCTAGTGGCTGGTCTGGGCTGTCGAGGGCAAGACCTCAGACCCTGCAGACAACAGCGTACTGCTCTTCCACTTTCTCCTGTCAATTCTCTTACAAACAAAGGTAAAGGCTACTCAAACTCATCCTTAGTAATTTTGCTACTATGCTTTACTCCCATATACGGGCTGTTAGAAATGTGTTTATATGAATTCACAGTTTGGAGGTTGTGTATATGTTGAATGGGTTCTCGGGAAGTTTGTATTTGTATTAAGTGTGTGGATTGGTGGTGTCTACATGAATATTTGGGGTTCAATATGAGTGTGTTTTTGTGGGTGTGTGCAAGACATGAGATATAAGCATGTGCACTCGAAGACTTGGAGGTGAGCTGTTTACAAATTGTGGCTCAGGGGAACCCTTTAGGTCTGGCTCTTCTGCCATGAATTTTGGGTCTTTGTGTGTACATAATGGCAGGTTTGGAATGGGTTTCTCTGCTTTCCTTTGGGGCATTTGAGGGAGTGTACCTGTGTATATTAGTTTGGGTGTAGGACCAGTTCTTTTTCTATATTTGGGGAATGAGGGAGAGTCACTGGTGTGTACTCAGGGCATGTCGTATGGTTGTGTTGCTTTGGGTGCATTTCTGGAGTTGCACATGCATCCTTCCATGTTTATTCTGGGGTTTCTATGATTCTGTATTCTGGAAAATTGGGGATTGATTTCTGTTTGAGTATTTTGAATTGTTGGATTATGTATAGGCAGGCATTGTGAGGTTACATTAGTACTGGAAGATACAGGGTCATATTTTAGCATAGGTTTAGTATCCTGGATACTTTAGGCTATAATTGGGGTATGAGGACAGCTGTATATGTAATGAGTTTGTGTGTTTCATGAAGGGACATGGCAGTTTAGATGACTATTTTCTAGGGCTATGTGTAATATTTTTCAGTAGGGAGTATGGTATTTTCTGGGAAACGAGGATGGGTGTATATGACGAAAAGATGGGGTTCTGTATTTGCACAGAGAGTGGGGAATTGTATTTACATATACTAGAGGCATGTTGATATGGTTATGTGTGAGATTTTGAGAAACGTGGGATATGGGACCTGGAATGGGGTTTTAGTGTATTTCTATAGGGTATGTAAGAGCTATTTCATTGTGCGTGGGGAGTATATACTGGTGTGTGTAAGTCATGAGTGGATGCGTGAATTATTCTTGGAGTATTCTACCTGTATTTCTTTGGAGAATGTTAGGGTATGTCTATGTGTGTTTGGGCATATGTGGATGTTGGGAAGGTGAGGCTATGTTCTAGAGATGTGCTATAGTGTTTTGGGTCATGTGTACTTTGAGGAATTAGGGATATTTGTGTCTGTGTGTGTGCATATGTGTGGCGTCTGGTATTTGTACACACCTGGGCATGTAGGGGTGTAGGTTGTGTGTGTATAATAGCTAGAGTGCTAGGATTGGTGGTGTTTTAGAGTTTTATCTGCCTCTCTGAATGTGTGGGGCGTACACCCATGGTTGAGTTTTGGGTGAGTGTATGTGGGTTTTGTCTGTATGAAAGCAGTCAGAGTTCCTCTTTGTGCCTATTCTGGTCTAATTCTTGCAGAATTTGGTGGTACCGTTTGTATGTGCATTTTCTGTGTTTGTGTGGTGTATTTATATATATTTATTACTAGTTTTTTTTTTTTATAATATAGATTGTATGTGGCTGTGTTTGTATTTGGTTTCATTGGTTTTCTAGGGTGTTTATTCTGGAGGATGTAGGAGGTTAAGTATGTATATTTGGAAACTGAGAGGGTTTATATAAATTGTGCATGCATTTTGGGAATTGTGTATTATATGTGTTTTAGAGATGTGGAATTTTGTGTCGGTCTGTATTAGGGTGGCATTTTGACCTTGGTGGTGATAGATAGTTTGACTGTGTGTACAGTGGTCACTGAGTATATATGGGTACTCTCGGTTGTACATGTGCCTGTTCAGCAAGTGTGGAGAGCACATATATAGTTGTAGGAATGGCTGTGAATATCCACCATAGATTTTCAGTAAAACTCTAGGCAGTAAAAGGTGGTATGTATTTTTTTATATATATATATTCAGGGTATGGGTAGTATTTGTATGTGTTTGTTCAGGAGTTGTGAGTTGTGTGTTCTGAAAGTATATAGCGATATTTGGTTTACATATTAGGGGCGGGAGTTAAGGGTTCTTCTCATGGTGCAGGTGGAGTGTGTACATACTCATAAGAAAGTGGATCAGTTATGCTGGAATCAGTTCCTGTTAACTTGGGATAGTAGATGGAACATATATGTGCCCAATTGTGGACAAATGACATCAGGCTGGCACCTTGAAATGGGCCGTGGTGGGATTATTTGTATCAGGTAAATTGCCATCCTTTACAAATCAAGGCTTGCAGCATTCCCAGTGGAGAGTGAATTGATAAATATTTACAACACTTGTCAGTGTGTGTGTATCTGTGTATGTGCCTGTGTGTCATTAGAATGCAAGAACACTTAGACATCATTGGGGTACTTTATCAGAGATTGTGAGTGGGGCATTTGGGAGATGTAGGCCCTTCCATGTGTTCCTGGAAAAAAGGTGTAGCAATATTGTTTCCTTTCATCGTAATTTTTCAATCTCTATGTTTAACAAATAATCTGACAAACCAGAGTATATGAAGAAGAATGGGATATCAGGATTGCAGGAGTGTCATTTACAACCTGGGATATGAAGACGACACAAACTCGCATGCTGAAAATGAAGAAAACTTTAAGAACTACCTGATGAAGTTCAAAGATCACAGCTTCAATGTGAATCACACCTGTACATAAAGAAAATGAAAATTGTCACGCTGGACTAACAAAGGAAATAGAGACATATTTGAAGTTGTCAAGGATTTCGTGACCCTTTAATCAACATTCAGTAACCAAGGAAGCAGCAATCAGGACATCAAAGGACGTGTTGTGTTGGGCAGATCTGCTGCAAAAGACCCCCTTAAAGTTGTAAAAATGAAAGAGGTCACTTTGGTAAGAAAGGTGCACCTGTGGCAAGCCTGGCTTGGGAGTCCCACCAAAAGGCTGCCCCTCAGAGCTGGGGAGCCTTTCTAGAGTCAGAGAGCACCAGTAACCAGGAGGTAGGAAAATGTAATGTTAGTACCTGGGCCTGGGAAGAGAGGGCCCCAAGAACCCTGAGTTGAGGGGACCTCAGTTGGCTGAAAAACAGCCAGATACAGACCTTCACAGCCAGAATTTCTCCAACCGTGGCTGTGGGCAGTGTGAACCTTCTGATGTGCTCCTGTGCTGGGAGACCTGAGATCCAGGTGAAGGTCTCAGTGAAATCTGAGCAGGTATGTGGGGCTGGGCCTCACTCTGGTGGCTCAGGGGAACTGACAGGTAAGGGACATGAGGAACTGGGTGTGTGTTCCTTGAACAATCTGGAAGAATATGCCAGATCCCTCTTGTAGTAGGGCTTCCCAGCCACACCCCTTGTCTCTTCTGTCACAGGAGGCCTTAGTACCCCAAGGAGAGAATGTATTCACTTTCTGTGGTGTGTCTCATCTCTTGGTGCTGATCTCCACTTTCTCTGGTAGGCTTGGTGCCAGTTCAGTGGGAGTGGAAGAAGTAAAGCAAGGGTTAGGGTCAGATAAGTGACAAGGGAGGGCAGGGGGAAGCACTGGCCCCGAGAGAGGGTGGGGAGGGTGGATCTAGAGAGCATGGGGAAGCCCACCCGTGAATAGAAATGACTCTTACTTTCCTGACTCCTTTCTTTTCTGAAGCCATTAGGATGCTGCTGGCACTGGGAAGCTCATGTTAGCGTTCTGTTTTTCTGATAGGGTGACCTGACCTTCTTTATTTTCCCCCATGATTATTTTTTTAATGTGCAGCTACAAACACACCATAGGGTATCAGGTGACCATTATGGACCCCAGTTGACTCCACACAGGCCTCCTACCTCACTTGTACCCACCCAAGGATTGCTGCACCTTATGTTGAGTCTCCTTCCTTTTAGTGGATTCTACTGCCCAAAAATATACTGCCACCTCTTTCTGGAATGATCCAGTGACTGCTTCTCTGTAGTACAGATGGATTACTTGTAGCCTAACCAGCCTGCTGTGTATGTTATTTCCAACATGACGACTCCGTTTTATAGTTTTTATGTGCTCTTTTGTTGGCAGAATGGTGGTTGGCTTGCCTTTGTATAGTAAAATATCACCTAGTTTAAATACAATATTTCGTAGGTTCCTTTTCATTTGGTTAGGAGTATTCATTTTGTTGCTGTTATTTTGTTTTTAACAATTACTCCCCATGCTTTTTTGCCTCCAACCGTCCTAGCCTTTAATCTACAGTGTATTTTGCTTACTGTAGATTTTCATATAAGTGGGATCATGCAGTAATTGTTCTTGGGATTTCAGTTATTTCACTCAGAAGAATCTATTCAAGGTCCATCAATTTATTACAAATAATAGAACATCGTCGCTCTTTATGGCTGCAACATATCACACGTATCTTTATGTCACATATTGCATATTCAATATCTTTTGATAGACACTTGGATTGTTTCCACCTTTGTTTTTTATTGTACTTTAGATGAAGGTTTACAGAACAATCTAGCTTCTCATTAAACAGCTAATACATATATTGTTTTATGACATTGGTTACCAACACCACAACATGTCAACACTGTCCCATCTCATCCCTATTGCTGCCTTTCCTGCAGCCTCCTGCCTTCCAGTCCTTGCCCCTTGGCTGTTGTGCCCCTTTAGTCTCATTTTGTTTCGTGGGTCTGTCTAATCTTTGGGTGAAGGGTGAACCTCAGGAGTGACTTCTTTACTGAGCTAAATGGGTGCCTGGGGGCCATACACTCGGGGTTTCTGCAATCTGCCAGGCCAGTAAGTCTGGTATTTTTTGTGAGTTAGAATATTTTTCTACGTTTTTCTTCAGGAGTGTCCAAAACTCTCTATTGTGATCCCTATCAGAGCAGCCAGTGGTGGTAGCCAGGCACCAAGTATTTTTACTGCACTAAGTCTGGTGGAGGCCATGGTAGATGTGGTCCATTAGTTCTTTGGACTAATCTTTCCCTTGTATTTTTAGTTTTCTTCATTCTTCCTTGCTCCTGAAAGGGTGAGATGAATGGAGTATCTTGATGACGACTCACAGACTTTTTTTCAATCTTTTTTTTTTAATTTTTATTGTTCTTTAAGTGAAAGTTTACAAATCAAGTCAGTCTCTCATACAAAAACTTATATACACCTTGCTACCTACTGCCAATTTGTCTCCTGCTAATGAGACAGCGTGTTCCCTCCATCCACTCTCTCTTTTTGTGTCTATTTCTCCAGCTTCTAACCCTCTCCACCCTCTCATCTCCCCTCCAGGCAGGAGATGCCAACATAGTCTCCGATGTCCACCAGATCCAAGAAGCTCACTCCTCTCCAGCATCCCTCTCCATCCCATTGTCCAGTGCAATCCCTGTCTGAAGAGTTGGCTTTGGGAATGGTTCCTGTCCTGGGCCAAGAGAAGATCTGGGGGCCATGACCACTGGAGTCCTTTTAGTCTCAGTCAGACTGTTACATCTGATCTTCTTATGAGAATTTGGGGTCTGCATCCCACTGGAAGAAAAAAAAGGACAACGTTAAGACCCCTAATACATGGCATAAACAGTATACAAAACATTACTAAAAATGCAGATGAAAAACTAGATAACTGGGAGCTCCTAAAAATCAAACACCTATGCTCATTCAAAGACGTCATCAAAAGAGTAAAAAGATTACCTACAGACTGGGAAAAACTTTTTAGCTATGAAATTTCTGATCAGTGCCTGATCTCTAAAATCTACGTGATACTGCAGAAACTCAACTACAAAAAGACAAATAACCTAATTTAAAAAATGGGTAAAAGGTATGAACAGAAACTTCACTAAAGAAGGGTAACTAACAGATACATGAGGAAATGCTCAAGATCATTAGTCACTAGAGAAATGCAAATCAAAACTACAATGAGATTTCATCTCACTCCAACAATAGTGGTTTAATCCAAAAGACACAAAACAGTAAATGTTGGAGAGGCTGTGGAGATATTGGAACACTTATACACTTCTGGTGGGAAAGTAAAATGGTACAACCACTTTGGAAATTGATTTGGCACTTCCTTAAAAACGCTAGAAATAGAAATACCATATGATCCAGCAATCCCACTTCTTGGAATATATCCTAGAGAAATAAGAGCCTTTACGCGAACAGATATATGCATACCCATGTTCACTGAAACTCTGTTTACAATAGCAAACAGATGGAAGCAACTAAGGTACCCATCAACAGATGAAGGGATGAATAAATTATGGCATAGTCATGCAATGGGACATTATGCATTGATAATGAACAGTGATGAATCTGTGAAACATTTCATAACATGGACAAATCTGGAAAACATTATGCTGAGTGAAATTAGCCCTGACTAGTAGACTTGACTTGACTCATTGGGTAGGGTATGGTAGGGTAGGATAGGGTAGGGTAGGTGTAGCACATGCTAGGGTAGCATATGGTGGGGTAGCATAGGGTGGAATACAGAGAATAGAATAGAAAAGAAAAGACTAGGGCAGGGTAGGGTAGGGTAGCAAACGGTGGAACAGAGAGATTAGAAAAATAGAATAGAATCTAGTCGAATCAAGTCGAATCGCGCCAAATGGCATCAAATTGGGTAAAATTGCATTGATTCATGCCAATTCGCGCTGAAAATCAGGGCAGGGCAGAGCAGGGGAGGGGAGTGGAGGGGACGGGACGGCAGGGCACGGCATGGCAGGGAACAGCACAGCACGGCAAGGCAGAATAGAAATAGAACAGAATAGAAATCATGCAATAGAATAGAGAAGAGTAGACTACAGTACAATAGAGTAGACTAGAGTATAATAGAGCCGAAATGAGAGGAATTGCGTCGAATCGATTAGAGTAAATTAGAGTGGTGTAGGTTAAGGTAGAGCAGAATAGAGTAGCATAGCATACAATGGTGTGGAATGAATAGAATGGAGTAGAATGGAGTCAAGTAGAGACGAATAGAGTAGAAAAGAGTTGAATAGAGCAGAATAGGCCCAAATAAGGCCGAATCGAGCAGAATCGAAGCGATTCAAGCCAAAACGAGCTGAATGGAGCCTAATTGAGCCGAATAGAGCCAAACCGATCCAAATCGAGCCGATTCAAGCTTAATTGCGTCGAATCGCTTTAAAAGCATCAAATCCAGTAGAAATGTATAGATTAGAGAAGGGGAGGGGAGGGTAGAATAGAGTAGAATAAAAGAGATTAGAACAGAATAGAAGGAATAGAATAGAATAGAGTGGAAAAGAGTAGGGTCGAATACAGTCGAATAGAGCCAAATAAGCTGAATAGAGACGAATAGAGCTGAATACAGCTGAAAAGAGCCGCATAGCGCTGAATCGCAACTAATCGAGCTGAATCAAGCAGAATCGCACAGTCGCCGAATACCATCGAATCACATCGTTTTGCATCAAACCAGGCCGAATCGCTTCATATCGCATCGAATGTTGTTGAATCACAGCGAATCGCATCGTATCATGTCAAATAACTTTGAGTTGCGTCAAGTCTCATAGAATTTTGCTGAATCATATCGAATTGCATAGAATCTGGTCAAATCTCTTCGAATCCCTTCGAATGCCTTCGGATCTCTTGGAATCCCGTCAAATTCTGTCAAATCACATTGAACTGAATCGAATTGAGTCAAATAGATGAAAGTAGGGTAGGTTTGGGTGAGGTGCAGTAGGGTTGGATAGGGTAGAATAGAATAGAGTACAACAGAAAAGGAGAGAACAGAACAGAATAGAAAGAATACAACAGAATAGGATACAGTAGAGTAGAATAGAGTCAAATAGTGCAGAACATAGCCGAATTGAGCCGAATGGAGACAAAACGAGATGAATCACATTGAATCGCTTCGAATCGGGCCAAATCAAATGGAATCAATTAGAATAGATTATGATAGGGAAGGGTAGGATAGAATAGAGGAGAATAGTGTGGAATGGAATAGAATGCAGTCGAATAGAAACGGATAGAGATGAATAGAGTAGGAAAGAGTTGAATAGGCAGAATAGGGCCAAATAAGGCCTAATAGAGCAGAATCCAGCAGAATCGATGCAGTTCGAGCCAAATATAGCCGAATGGAGTGAAATGGAGCCAAATAGAGCCGATTTGAAGCGAATCGAGCTGATTCAAGTCTAATCGCGTCGAATCGCGTGGAAATGCGTCTCATCGAATGAATCAAATAGATTAGAGAAGGGTGGGGGGCAGGGAGGGTAGAATAGAATAGAACAGTACAGAATAGAAAAATAGAATATAGTACAGTAGGGTAGAGCAGAGAAGAGTAGAGTAGAATTGAGTCGAATAGAGTCAAATAGTGCAGGATATAGCTGAATAGAGCCAATTCTAGCTGAATTGAGCCTAATGGAAACAAAACGAGATGAATCGCATTGAATTGCTTCGAATCGCGTCGAATCGAATCCATTAGCATCGATTACAGTAGGATAGGGTAGAACAGAATAGAGTAGAAAGGAGTAAAATGGAGTCAAATGCAGTCGAATAGAGAAATATAGAGTAGAAAAGAGCCGAATCAAGCCGAATGGGGCTGACTGAGGCTGAACTGAGTTGAATCGAGTCAAAAAGAGCTGAATTAAAGCGATTTGAGCCAAATCAAGCTGAATCTTAACTAATAGCCTCGCCTTAACTAGTAGTCTTAACTAGTACTCTTGCCTTAACTAGTACCCTTGCCTTAACTAGTAGTCAACTAGAAATTTGCCTTAACTAGTACCCTGACCTTAACTAGTAGCCTGAACTAGTACCCTTGCCTTAAGTTGTACCCTTGGCCGAACTAGTACCCTTAATTAGTACCCTTATTTAGTACCCCTAAATAGTAGGGTATGATACGGTGAGGTAGCATAGTGTAGGGCAGCATACGGTGGAACAGACAAAAAAGAATAAAATAGAATAGAATGGTATAGGTCAGGGGAGGTTAATTTGATGTAGGGTATGGTAGAGTAGCATAGGGTGGAATAGAGAAAATAGAAAACGAGAATAGAATACAACAGAATAGAAAAGGTAGAGCAGCATAGGGTGGAATAGAGAAAATAGAAAACGAGAATAGAATACAACAGAATAGAAAAGAACAGACTCAATATGACAGGGTAGGGTTGGGTAGGGTTCTGTAGAATAGAATAGTGTAGAGTGGTGTGGAATGGAGTCTAATGGAGTCGAACAGAGATGAATAGAGTAGAAAAGAGTTGAATAGAGCTGAATAGCGCCGAATAGGGCCAAATAGGGCCAAATCAAGCCGAATGGAGACGAATTGGGCCGAATCAAGTCGATTCGACCCCATTCGAGCTGAATGGAGCTGAAACGAGCCAAATAGAGACAAACAAAATGAGCTGAGCTAAATCGAGCCAAATCACACCTAATCGCATCCTACTGCATCAAATCTCTTCGAATTCCATCAAATTCTACCAAAACCCGTCGAATCTCGTGGAATCTCACCGAATCCCGTCGAACTGTGTCAAATCAGGTCGAATTGAATGGAATCGAATTAAATTGAACCCATTAGAATAGTGTAGGTTAGGCTGGGATTCGGTAGGGTAAGGCACAGAAGAATAGAATAGAGTAGAAGAGAAGAGAATACAAGGAGTAGAATGGAGTAGAGTTGAGTAGAGTAGAATAGTCAGAGTCGAGTAGTGCAGAATATAGATGAATAGATGCAATTTGAGCTGAATCGAGTTGAATGGAGAGGAAACGGGACAAATCACAATGAATCGAATCAATTAGAACAGATTAGGGTAGGGTAGAACAGAATAGGATACAATAGAATAGTGTAGAATGGAGTCGAACAGAGTAGAATGGTGTGAAATGGAGTTGAATGGAGCCAAATAGAAACGAATAAAGTAGAAAAGAGTTGAATAGAGCCAAAGAGGGTTGAATAAGGTTCGATCGAGCCTAATTACGCTAAATGGAGCAGAATCGAGCCGAATTGACCCGATTCAAGCCAAATAGAGCTAAATCAAGCCGATTCAAGCCTAATCACATGGAATCGTGTCGAAATGCATTGAATCGAATCGAATAGAGTAGAGGAGGGTAGGGTAGGAGAGGTTAGAATAGAACAGAACACAATAGAAAGAATAGAATTAAGTAGAGTCGAGTACAGTAGATTAGACTCAAATCGAGTTGAATAGAGCTGAAAAGAGCTGAATACAGCCGAATTGACCAAATTCGAGGTGAATCGAGACGAATCATGTCGAATCGCGAGGAAATGTGTCGAATAGAATCAAATAGATTAGTGTAGGGCAGGTAAGGTTAGGGTAGGGTAGGGTAGAATAGAATAGAGTAGACTAGAACAGAACAGAAAGAATAAAGTATACTAGAGTGAAATAGAGTCAAATACTGCCGAAAAGAGCCGAATAGAGAGGAAAAGAGCTGAGTAGAACCGAATCGAGGCTAATGGAGTGGGAAGGAGCTGAATCGAGCCGATATGACCCGAATCAGGCCAAATCGTGTTCAAGTGTGTCCAATAGAATCGAACAGATTAGAGTAAGTTAGGGTAGGGGTAGGGTAGAATAGAATGCAGTAGAAGAGAACAGGATAGAACAGAACAGAACCGAAAGAATAGAACACGGTCAAGTAGAGTATAGACGAGTAGAGTAGAATAGAGTCGAATATTGCCGAATAGAGACAAATACAGCCAAATAGAGACAAAAAGAGCCGAAGCGATAGAAATCAAGACGAATGGCACCGAGTACCGTGGAATCGTGCCGTATCGCGTCGAATCCCATCGATGCAACTCAGATCAAATCCAATCGATTGGAATAGACTAGAATAGGGTAGAGTACAATACAATACAATAGGGAACAGTAGAGTAGCATGGAGTAGAATGGAGTTGAATGGAGTCGAAAAGAGATAATAGAGTTGAGTAGAGTCTAATAGAACTGAATAGAGCCTATTAGAGCCGAATAGAACTGACTAGAGTCGAATGGAGCCGATTAGAGATGAATCGAAACTTTTTGAGCCAAAGGGGAGTGAATGGAGTGCAATGGAGCTGATATGAACTAAATCGCATCGAAATGCATGGAATGGAATCCAACAGAATAGCTTAGAGTAGGGTAGGATAGAATAGAGTAGAATAGAATTGATCACAGTAGACGAGAATAGAAAGAATACAATAGAATAGAGTAGAAAATGGTAGAGCAGAGCAGAATAGTGTAGAGTAGAATAGAGTAGAACAGAGTTGAATCGAGCCAAATGGAGACGAAACGAGACAAATCGCGTCGAATCCCATTGAATCAATTACAGTAAATTAGAGTAGGGTAGAGTAGAATAGTGTAGAATTGAGTAGAATGGTGTGCAATGGAATCGAATGGAGTCAAATAGAGTAGAAAAGAGTAGAATAGAGCCGAAGAGTGCCTAAAAGCCCGAGGAGGACCAAATCTAGCTGAATTGAACCAAATCGAGCCGAATCCAGTGAATTGAGCTTAATGGAGCCGAATCGAGCCTAAGGAACCGAATTGACACTATTCAAGGCAAATGGAGTCGAATGGACACGAATCGTACCGATTCGACCTGAATCGAACCAAAATTCTTTGAATTGAATTGAATAGATTAGAGTAGTGGAGGTTCAGGTATGGTAGGGTAGGGTAGAATAGAGTAGAGTAGAATAGCGTAGAACAGAATAGAATAGTAAAGAACAATACAGAAAGAATACAGAAAAGCATAAGCTAGAGTAAAGTGGAGGAGAATAGAGTAGAATAGATTCGAACAGAGTCAAATAGAGCAAAATCGAGCCAAATCGCGTCGAAATGGGTTCAATCAAATCCTATCAAGTGGATTAGAATTGATTAGAGTTGGGTAGCATAGGGTAGGGTAGAATAGAACAGAACAGAATAGAAAAAATACAATAGCATAGAGAAGAGTAGACTAGAGTACAATAGAGTAGACTGGAGTATAATAGAGTCGAATAGAGCTGAATAGAGCCGAATGGAGACGAAATGAGAGCCGAATGGAGACGAAATGAGAGGAATCGCGTCAAATCGATTAGAGTAAATTAGAGTGGTGTAGGGTAGGGTAGAGCAGAAGAGAGTAGAATAGAATGGTGTGGAATGAATAGAATGGAGTCAAATAGAGATGAAAAGGGTAGAAAAGAGTCGAATAGAGCAGAACAGGGCCGAATAAGGTGGAATCGAGTAGAACTGAAGTGATTCAAGCCAAAACGAGCCGAATGGAGCCTAATTGAACCGAATAGAGTCAAATTGATCAGAATCGAGCCGACTCAAGCTTAATCACATCGAATCGCATTAAATGTGTCAAATCCAATCCAAACGTATAGATTAGAGGAGGGTAGAATTGAGTAGAGTAGAATACAAGAGATTAGAACAGAATAGAGTGGAAAAAAGTAGGGTCAAATAGAGTCGAATAGAGCAGAATAGAGAAAATAGAGATGAATAGAGCTGAATGGAGCAGCGTACAGTCGAAAAATCGCACCTAATCAAGCTGAATCAAGGAGACTCTCACTGACCATCCCCAAATAGAGTCGAATCATGTCGAATCGCACCGAATCACCTTGTTTTGCATCAAACCAGGTCGAATCGCTTCGTATCGCGTCAAAATGTGTTGAACGTCGTCGAATCATGGCGAATTGCATCATATCACGTCGAATAAGTTCAAATTACATCAAATCTCATAGAATTCTGCTAAATCACGTTGAATCACATGGAATCTCGTCAAATCTCTTTGAATCCCTTCGAATGCCTTCAGACCTCGTCGAATCCTGTCAAATCTCGTTGAACTGAATCGAATTGAATCAAATAGGTTAAAGTAGGGTAGGCTTGGGTGGGGTGCAGTAGGGTTGGGTAAGGTAGAATAGAATAGAGTACAACAGAATAGGAGAGAACAGAACAGAATAGAAAGAATACAACAGAATAGTGTAGAGTAGAATAGAGTTAAATAGTGCAGAACATAGGCGAATGGAGACAAAATGAGACGAATTGCTTTGAATTACTTCGAATCAGGTCAAATCCAATCGAATCAATTAGAATAGATTAGGGTAGGGAAGGGTAGAATAAAATAGAGGAGAATAGTGTAGAATGGTGTGGAAAGGAATAGAATGGAGTCGAAAAGAGACGGATAGAGATGAATAGAGTAGAAAAGAGTCAAATAGAGCAGAATAGGGCCGAATAGGGCCAAAGAAGGCCTAACCCAGCAGAATCGATGCAATTCGAGCCAAATCGAGCCGAATGGAGTGAAATGGAGCCAAATCGAGCTGATTCGAAGCGAATCGAGCTGATTCAAGCCTAATCGCGTCGAATCGCGTGGAAATGCGTCGAATCGAATCGAATCAAATAGATTAGAGAAGGGTAGGGGTTGGGCGGGGAGGGTAGACTAGAATAGAACAGGACAGAATAGAAGGAATAGAATATAGTACAGTAGGGTAGAGCAGAGAGCGGTAAAGTAGAAATGAGTCGAATAGAGTCAAACAGTGCAGGATATAGCTGAATAGAGCCAATTCTAGCCAAATAGAGCCAAATGGAAACGAAACAAGACGAATCGAGTCGAATTGCTTTGAATCGCGTCGAATCAAATCCATTAGCATCGATTAGAGTTGGGTAGGGTAGAACAGAATAGAGTAAAATGCAGTAGAATGGAGTCAAATGGAGTTGAATAGAGAAAAATAGAGTAGAAAAGAGTCGAATCGAGCCAATAGGGCCTAATAAGGCTGAATCGAGCCGAATCGAGTCGAAACAAGCTGAATCGAAGATATTCGATCCAAATCAAGCTGAATCGAGCTGATGGTGCCGAATCGAGCCGAATCGAGCCGATTCAAGCATAATCGCGTCCAATCGCATCGAAATGCTTTGAATAGAATCAAAGCGAATAGATTAGAACAGGTTAGGGTAGGGTAGTTTATGATAGGGTAGACTAGAGTAGACGAAACTAGACTAGAGTAGACAAGAGAAGGCTAGAGTAGTAGCCTAGACTAGTAAGCTGGACTAGTCAGCTAGACCAGTGGCATGGATCAGTAGCCTAGACAACTAACCTTGACAAGTACCTTAAATTAGTAATCTGAACTAGAACCCTTGCCTTAACTAGTAGTCTTAGCTAGTACCCTTGCTTTAACTAGTACCCTTGCCTTGACTAGTACCCTGAGCTAGTATCTTGCCTTAACTAGTAGACTTAATTAGTACCCTTGCCTTAACTAGTAGTCTTAAGTAGTACCCTTGAGTTACTAGCACACTTAACTAGTACCCTTGCCTTAACTAGTAGTCTTAACAAGTGACCTTGCCTTACTAGTGCACTTAATTATTACCCTTGCCTTACCTAGTATCCTTAACTAGTACCCTGGTCTTATCTAGTACCCTTGCATTAACTAGTAGTCTCAACTACTACCCTTGCCTTAACTAGTAGCCTTAACTAGTTTCCTTGCCTTAACTAGTACCCTTATCTAGTACCCTGGCCTGAACTAGTAACATGAATTAATACTCTTGCCTTAAGTAGTACCCTTACTTGAACTAGTAACCTTAATTGGTACCCTTATTGAGTACCCCTAAGTAGTAGGGTACGGTATAGTGGGGTAGCATAGGGTAGGGTAGCATACGGTAGAACAGAGAATATAGAATAGAACAGCATAGGTCAGGGTAGGTTAGTTTAGTGTGAGGTATGGTAGAGTAGCATAGGATGGAATTGAGAAAATAGAAAATGAGAATAGAATACAACAGAATAGAAAAGAACAGACTAGATTAGGATAGGGTAGGGTGGGGTTGGGTTCTATAGAATAGAATGGAGTAGAATGGTGTGGAATGAAGTCTAATGGAGTTGAACAGAGATGAATAGATTAGAAGAGTTGAACAGAGGCGAATAGTGCCGGTTAGGGCCAAATAGGGCTGAATCGAGCTGAATAGAGCCGAATCGAGCCAAATCGAGTCAAATCGACCAGATTCTAGCTGAATGGAGCTGAAACGAGCCAAATAGAGACAAACAAAATGAGCCTAGCTAAATCGAGCCAAATCGCACCTAATCGCATCCTATTGGATTGAATCACGTCGAATTCCATCAAATCCCACCGAAACCCGTCGGATCTTGTGTTTTTCTCACCGAATCCCATCGAGTTGTGTCAAATCGGGTCGAATTGAATGGAATCAAATTAAATTGAACAGATTAGAGTAGTGAAGGTTTTGCTGGGATTCGGTAGGGTAGGGCACAGAAGAATACGATTGAATAAATTAGAGTAGGGTAGGGTAGAACATAATAGAATAGTGTAGAATGGAGTCGAACAGAGTGGAATGGAGCCAAACAGAGACGAATAAAGTAGAAAAGAGTTGAATAGAGCCGAACAGGGCCGAATAAGTTTGGATCAAGCCTAATTATGCTGAATGGAGCAGAATAGAGCCGAATTGACACGATTCAAGCCAAATAGAGCTAAGTCAAACCGATTCAAGCCTAATCACATGGAATCGCGTCAAAATGCATTGAATCGAATCAAATAGATTAGAGTAGAGGAGGGTAGGGTAGGAGAGGTTAGACTAGAACACAACAGAACAGAACACAATAGAAAGAATAGAATAGAATTAAGTAGAGTCGAGTACAGTAGAACAGAGTCAAATCGAGTTGAATAGAGCCAAACAGCTGAACACAGCCGAATTGGCCAAATTCGAGGTGAATCATGTTGAATCGAGTTGAATTGTGTCGAATTGAATCAAATAGATTAGTGTAGGGCAGGTAAGGTTAGGGTAGGGTAGGGTAGAATAGAATAGAGTAGAATAGAACAGAAAGAGTAGAGTAGACTAGAATCAAATACTGCTCAAAAGAGCTGAATAGAGTGGAAAAGGGCCGAGTAGAACCGAATCGAGTCTAATGGAGCAGAAAGGAGCTGAGTTGAGCCGATACGACCCGAATCAGTTCGGATCGTGTTCAAGCGTGTCCAATAGAATCGAACAGATTACAGTAGGGTCAGTTAGGGTAGGGTAGGATAGAATGCAGTAGAACAGAACAGGATAGAACAAAACAGAACTGAAAGAATAGAATAGAGTAGAATAGAGTTGAATATTGCCGAATAGAGCCAAAAAGAGCTGAAGTGATAGAAATCAAGACGAATGGCTCTGAATACCGTGGAATCGTGCCAAATCATGTCGAATTGCATTGAATCCCATCGTTGCAAGTCAAATCAAATCCAATAAATTAGAATAGACTAGAGTACAATACAATACAATAGAGAAGAATAGAGTAGGATGGAGTAGAATGGTGTAGAATGGAGTTGAATGGAGTCGAATGGAGTCAAAACAGATAATAGAGTTGACTAGAGTCTAATAGAACTGAACAGAGCTGAACAGAGCCTATTAGAGCCGAATAGAACCGACTAGAGCTGAATGTAGCTGATAGAGGCTGAATCGAACTGATCTGAGCCAAAGGGGAATGAATGGAGTGCAATGGAGCCGATTTGAGCCGAATCGCATCGAAATGTGAGGAATCAAATCCAGTAGAATAGATTAGAGTAGGGTAGGATACGATAGCGTAGAATAGAATTGAACACAGCACAAGAGAATAGAAAGAATAGAGTACAAAAGGGTAGAGCAGAGCAGGATAGTGTAGACTAGAGTAGAACAGAGTCGAATAGAGTTGAATTGAGCCAAAATGGAGACAAAACGAGACAAATTGCGTCAAATCCCATCAAATCAATTACAGTAAATTTGAGTAGGGTAGATTAGAATAGTGTAGAATGGAGTACAATGGTGTGCAATGGAATCGAATGGAGTCAAATAGAGTAGAAAAGAGCCGAAGAGAGTCAAATAGGGCCGAAGAGGGCCGAATCGAGCTGAATTGAGCCAAATCGAGCTGAATCCAGTGAATCAAGACTAATGGAGCCGAATCGAGCCTAATCAAGCTGAATCAACACTATTCGAGCCAAATGAAGCCGAATGGACACGAATGGAACTGATTCTACCCGAATTGCGTCAAAATTCGTCCAATCGAATTGAATAGATTAGAGTAGGGGAGGTTCAGGTAGGGTAGGGTAGGGTAGAATAGAGTAGAATAGAATAGCATGGAATAGAAGAGAACAGAACAATACAGATCAAATACAGAAAAGAGTAGGCTAGAGTAGAGTAGAGGGGAATAGAGTAGAGTAGAATAGATTCGAACAGAGCCAAATGAAGCCGAAGTGTTTCAAAATGGGTTGAATCAAATCCAATTAAATGGGTTAGAATAGAGTTGGGTAGCATAGGGTAGGGTAGAATAGAGTAGAAGAGAACAGAACAGAATAGAAACAATACAATAGCATAGAGAAGAGTACAATAGAGTAGACTGGAGTATAATAGAGCTGAATAGAGCCGAATGGAGACGAAATGGGAGGAATTGCGTCTAATCGATTAGAGTAAATTAGAGTAGTGTAGGGTAGGGTAGAGCAGAAGAGTGTAGAATGGAATGGTGTGGAATGAATAGAATGGAGTCAAATAGAGACGAATAGAGTAGAAAAGAGTCGAATAGAGCAGAATAGGGCCAAATAAGGCCGAATCGAGCAGAATTGAAGCAATCAAGCCAGAACGAGCCGAATGGAGCCTAACTGAGCCAAATTGATCCGAATCGAGCCGATTCAAGCTTAATTGCATCGAATCACGTTAAATACATCAAATTCAATCGAAACATAAAATTAGAGAAGGGTAGGGTAGAATAGAATAGAGTAGAGAAGAAGAGGTTAGAACAGAATAGAAGGAATAGAGTGAAAAAGAGTGGGGTCGAATAGAGCCAAATAGGCTGAATAGAGACAAATAGAGTTGAATGGAGCTGAATAGAGCCGAAAATAGCCGTACAGTGCCGAAACTCACCTAATCGAGCTGAATCAAGCAGAATCGCACCGTCACTGAATAGCGTCATATCACATTGAATAACTTCGAATTGCATCAAATCTTATAGAATTCTACTGAATCACGTCGAATTGCATGGAATCTCTTCAAATCTCGTCAAATGCCTTTGGATCTCATTGAATACTGTCAAATCACCACAAACTGAATCGAATTGAATCAAATGGATTAAAGTAGGGTAGGTTTGGGTGGGGTGCAATAGGGTTGGGTAGGGTAGAATAGAATAGAGTAGAACAGAATAGGAGAGAACAGAACAGAATAGAAAGAATACAACAGAATAGAATAGATTCAAATAGTGCAGAACAGAGCCGATGGAGACAAACCAAGACGAATCACGTTGAATCACTTCGAATCGGGTGAAATCAAATCGAATCAATTAGAATAGATTAGGGTAGGGAAGGGTAGAATAGAATAGAGGCGAATAGTGTAGAATGGTGTGGAATGGAATAGAATGGAGTCGAATAAAGACGGATAGAGATGAATAGAGTAGAAAAGAGTTGAACAGAGCAGAATAGGGCTGAATAGGGCCAAAGAAGGCCTAATCGAGGAGAATCCAGCAGAATTGATGCAATTCAACCGAACTACAGCCGAATGGAGTGAAATGGAGCCAAATCGAACCGAATCGAGTTGATTTAAGCCTAATCGCGTCGAATCGCGTGGAAATGCATCGAATTGAATCGAATCAAATAGATTAGAGAAGGGGTGGGGAGGGTAGACTAGAATAGAACAGGACAGAATAGAAGGGATAGAATATAGTACAGTAGGTAGAGCAGAGGAGAGTAGAGTGGGATTGAGCTGAAATAGAGTCAAATAGTGCAGGATATATCAGAATAGAGCCAATTCTAGCCAAATCGAGCCCAATGG
The DNA here is from genome assembly GCF_030014295.1 of Loxodonta africana. NCBI lineage: Eukaryota > Metazoa > Chordata > Mammalia > Proboscidea > Elephantidae > Loxodonta > Loxodonta africana. The sequence goes on along the minus strand of NW_026974904.1, from coordinate 493,460 downwards.
AAACAAAACGAGATGAATCGCGTCGAATTGCTTGAAATCACGTCGAATCGAATCCATTAGAGTAGGGTAGGGTAGAACAGAATGGAGTAGAATGGAGTCAAATGGAGTCGAATAGAGACAGAGTAGAAAACAGTCGAGTCGAGCCTAATAGGGCTGATTGAAGCATAATCGCGTCCAATCGCATTGAAATGCTTTGAATCGAATCAAATCGAATAGATCAGAAGAGGTTAGGGTAGGATAGTTTAACATAGGCTAGACAAGGGTAGACGAAAGTAGACTACAGTAGAGTAGCCCAGAGAAGGCTAGAGTAGTAGCCTAGACTAGTAAGGTGGATTAGTCAGCTAGACTAGTGGCATAGAACAGTAGCCTAGACAACTAGCCTTGAATACAACCCTTGCCTTGACAAGTACCCTAAATTAGTATTCTGAACTAGTACTCTTGCCTTACCTAGTACCCTTGCCTTACTAGTACTTTTAACTAGTACCCTCACCTTAACTAGTACCCTTAACTCGTAGCCTTAACTAGTAGCCTTGCCTTAACTGGTAGCCTTAATCAGCACCCTGGCCTTAACTAGTACCATTGCCTTAAATAGTAGCCTTAACTAGTAATCTTGCCTTAACTAGTAGCCTTAACTAGTACCCCTGCCTTAACTAGTAGTCTGAACTAGTACCCCTGCCTTAAGTAGTACCCTAGCCCAAACGAGTACCCTTAATTAGTACCTTTATTGAGTACCCTTAATTAGTACCTTTATTGAGTACCCCTAAGTTTTTTTTTTTTTTAAGGAGTAGAGTATGGTACGGTGGGGTAGCGTAGTGTAGGGTAGCATATGGTGGAACAGAGAAAATAGAATAAAATAGAGTAGAATAGCATAGGTCAGGGTAGGTTAGTTTAGTGTAGGGTATGGTAGAGTAGCATAGGATGGAATAGAGAAAATAAAAAAGGAGAATAGAATACAACAGAATAGAAAAGAACAGACTAGATTAGGATAGGGTAGGATGGGGTAGGGTTCTGTAGAATAGAATAGTGTAGAATGGAGTAGAATGGTGTGGAATGGAGTCTAATGAAGTCAAACAGATATGAATAGAGTAGAAAAGAGTTGAATAGAGCCAAATAGCACAGAATAGGGCCAAATAGGGCAGAATCAAGCTGAATCGAGCCGAATGGAGACAAACCGAGCCGAATCAAGTCGAATCAACCAGATTCGAGCTGAATGTAGCTTACTGGAGCTGAAACGAGCCAAATAGAGACAAACAAAATGAGCCGAGTTAAATCGAGCCAAATCGCACTTAATTGCATCCTATTGCATCGAATCTTGACGAATTCCATCAAATCCCACCAAAACCCGTTGAATCTCATAGAATCTCACCAAATCCTATCGAATTGTGTCAAATTGGGTCGAATTAAATAGAATAGAATTAAATTGAACAGATTAGAGTAGTGTAGGTTAGGTTAGGCTGGGATTCGGTAGCGTAGTGCACAGAAGAATAGAATAGAGGAGCATAGGGTAGAACAGAAGAGAATACAGAGTAGAATAGAGTAAAGTTGAATACAGTAGAATAGTCAGAGTCAAGTAGTGCAGAATATAGGTGAATAGATCCAATTTGAGCTGAATCAAGGCTAATGGAGTGGAAACGAGACAAATCGCGATGCATTGAATCGATTAGAATATATTAGATTACGGTAGGGTAAAACAGAAAAGGATAGAGTAGAATAGTGTAGAATGGAGTAGAACAGAGTAGAGTGGTATGGAATGGAGTCAAATGGAGCCAAATAGAGAAGAATAAAGTAGAAAAGAGTTGAATAGAGCCGAACAGGGCCGAATAAGGTGGAATCGAGTCTAATTATGCTGAATCGAGCAGAATCGAGCCGAATTGACCTGATTCAAGCCAAATAGAGCTAAATCAAGCTGATTGAAGCCTAATCACATGGAATCGGTTCAAAACGTATTGAATCGAATCGAATAGATTAGAGTAGATGAGGGTAGGGTAGGAGAGGTTAGAATACAACAGAACACAACAGAAAGAATAGAATAGAATTAAGTAGAGTCGAATACAGTAGAATAGAGTCAAATAGAGTTGAATAGAGCTGAAAAGAGCCGAACAGAGCTGAGTACAGCCAAATCGATCAAATTCGAGGTGAACGCTGACGAATCATTTCGAATTGAGTTGAAATGTGTCGAATCGAACCAAATAGATTAGTGTAGGGCAAACTAGGTTAGGGTAGGGTAAGGTAGAATAGAATAGAGTAGAATAGAACAGAATAGAAAGAACAAAGTAGAGTAGACTACAGTCAAATAGAGTTGAATACTGCCGAATAGAGCGGAAAAGAGCTGAGTAGAGCCGAATTGAGTCTAATGGAGCAGAAAGGAGCTGAATCGAGCTGTTATGGCCGGAATCAGGTCGAATCGCGTTCAAGTGTGTCCAGTAGAATTGAACAGATTACAGTAGGGTAAGTTAAGGTAGGTTAGGGTAGAATAGAATGCAGTAGAACAGAACAGCATAGAACTGAACTGAAAGAACAGAATAAGGTTGAGTAGAGTATAGAAGAGTAGAGTACAATAGACTCAAGTATTGCCAAATACAGCCAAATAGAGCCAAAATCAGCCAAAGCAATAGAAATCCAGACGAATCACTCTGAATCCCATGGAATCGTGCCATATTGCATCAAATCCCATAGAATTGCATTGAATCCCATTGATTCAAGTCAAATCAAACCCGATCGATTAGAATAGACTAGAGTAGGGTAGAGTACAATACAATAGAATAGAGAAGAATAGAGTAGGATGGAGTAGAATGGTGTAGAACGGACTTGAGTGGAGTTGAATCCAGTCAAAAAGAGATAATAGAGTTGAAGAGTCTAATACAGCCAAAAAGAGCTGAATAGAGTGTATTAGAGCCGAATAGAGCCGACTAGAGTGGAATGGAGCTGATTAGAGCTGAATCGAACCGATTTGAGCTGAAGGGGGATGAATGGAGTGCAATGGAGCCATTTTGAGCTGGATCCCATTGAAATGCGTGGAATCGAATCCAGTAGAATGGATTGGAGTAGGGTAGGATAGAATAGAGTAGAATAGAATTGAACACAGTAGAAGAGAATAGAAAGAATACAATAGAATAGAGTAGAAAAGGGTAGAGCAGAACAGAATAGCGTACAGTAGAATAGAACAGAGTCAAAAAGAGTTGAATCAAGCCAAATGGAGATGAAACGAGACAAATTGTGTAGAATCCCATCGAATCAATTACAGCAAATTAGAGTAGGGTAGAGTAAAATAGTGTAGAATGGAGTAGAATACTGTGCAATGGAATCAAATGGAGCCGAATAGAGTCGAATAGTGCCGAAGAGGGCCGAATTGAGCTCAATTGAGCCAAATCGAGCCGAATCCAGTGAATCGAGGCTAATGGAGCTGAATCGAGCCTAATCAAGCTGAATCGACACCATTCGAGCCAAATGGAGCCAAATGGACACGAATCGAACCGATTCGACCTGAATCGGGTCAAAATTCGTGGAATTGAATCAAATAGATTAGAGCAGGGGAGTTTCGGGTATGGTAGGGTAGGGTAGAATAGGGTCAAGTAGAATAGAATAAAACAGAATAGAGTAGAACAGAACAATACAGAACGAATACAGGAAAGAGTAGGCTAGAGTAGAGCAGTGGGGACTAGAGTAGAATAGAATAGATTCCAATAGAGCCAAATCGAGCCGAATCGCGTCAAAATGGGTTGAATCAAATCCAATCAAATGGATTTGAATAGATTAGAGTTGGGTAGCTATTATAGGGTAGGGTAGAATGGAGTAGAATAGAACAGAACATAATAGAAACAACAGAATAGAGAAGAGTAGACTAGAGTATAATAGAGTCGAATACAGCTGAATAGAGCTGAATCGAGATGAAATGAGAGGGATCATGTCAAATTGATTAAATTAGAGTCGTGTAGGGTAAGGTAGAGCAGAATAGAGTAGAATAGTGTAGAATGGTGTAAAATGAATAGAATGGAGTCAAATAGAGGTGAATAGAGTAGCAAAGAGTCAAATAGAGCAGAATAGGACCGAATAAGGCCGAATCGAGCAGAATCGAAGCGATTCAAGCCAAAACGAGCTGAATGGAGCCTAATTGAGCCAAATAGAGCCAAGTCGATCCGATTCGAGCCGATTCAAGCTTAATCGCATCGAATCGTGTTAAATGCATCAAATCCAATCGAAACATATAGATTAGAGACGGGTAGACGAGGATAGAGTAGAATAGAAGAGATTAGAACAGAATAGAAGGAATAGAATAGAGTGGAAAAGAGTAGGGTCGAATAGAGCCGAATAGGCCGAATAGAGACGAAGAGACCTGAATACAGCCGAAAAGAGCACTATAGTGCCAAAACGCACCTAATCGAGCTGAATCAAGCATAGAATCTGGTCAAATCTCTTCGAATCCCGTCGAATGCCTTCGGAACTCGTCGAATCCCGTCAAATCCTGTCAAATCGCGTCGAACTGAATTGAATTGAATCAAATAGATTAGAGTAGGGTAGGTTTGGGTGGGGTGCAGTAGGGTTGGGTAGGGTAGAATAGAATAGAGTACAACAGAATAGGAGAGAACAGAACGGAACAGAATAGAAAGAATACAACAGGATAGAATAGAGTAGAGAAGGATAGAGTCAAATAGTGCAGAACAGAGCCGAATTGAGCCGAATGGAGACAAAACGAGACGAATTGTGTTGAATCAGGTCAAATCAAATAAAATCAATTAGAATAGAGTAGGAAAGGGTAGAATAGAATAGAGAATAGTGTAGAATGGTGTGGAATGGAATAGAATGGAGCAGAATAGAGACGGATAGAGATGAATAGAGTAGAAAAGAGTCGAATAGAGCAGAATAGGGCCGAATAGGGCCAAAGAAGGCCTAATCGAGCAGAATCCAGCAGAATCGACCCAATTAGAGCCAAATCGAGCCGAATGGAGTGAAATGGAGCCAAATCGAGCCGACTCAAAGCAAATCGAGCTGACTCAAGCCTAATCGCCTCGAATCGCGTGGAAATGCGTAGAATGAAATCGAATCAAATAGGTGAGAGGAGGGGAGAGGAGGGTAGAATAGAATAGAACAGGACAGAATAGAAAGTATAGAATATAGTACAGTAAGGTAGAGCAGAGAAGAGTAGAGCAGAGTTGAGTCAAATAGAGTTGAATAGGGTTAAATAGTGCAGGATATAGCTGAATAGAGCCAATTCTAGCCGAATCGAGCCAAATGGAAACAAAACGAGACGAATCGTGTCGAATTGCTTCGAATTTCGTCGAATCGAATCCATTAGAATAGATTAGAGTAGTGTAGGGTACGGTAGAATAGAATAGGGTAGAATGGAGTCAAATGCAGTCGAATAGAGACAAATAGAGTAGAAAAGAGTTGAATCGAGCCGAATAGGGCTGATTCAAGCATAATTGCGTCCAATGTCATTGAAATACTTTGAATCAAATTGAATCGAATATATTACAATAGAGCTTAGGGTAGGGTAGTTTATGATAGGGTAGGCAAGAGTAGATGAAAGTAGACTACAGTAGAGTCAGCAAGAGAAGGCTAGAGAAGTAGCATAGACTAGTAAGCTGGACTAGTCAGCTAGACTAGTGGCAAAGACCAGTAGCCTAGATTACTAGCCTTGAATACTACCCTTGGCTTGACAAGTACCCTAAGTTAGTAATCTGTACTACTACCGTTGCTTAACTAGTAGCCTTAATTAGTACCCTTGTATTAACTAGTACTCTTGCCTTCGCTAGTAGTCTTAACTAGTACCCTTGCCTTACTAGTACCTTTAGCTAATAGCCTTCCCTTAACTAATATTCTCAACTAGTAACCTGGCCTCAACTAGTAACCTTACCTTAACTAGCAGTCTTAACTAGTACCCTTCCTTAATTAGTACCCTTGCCTTAATTAGTAGCCTTGACTACTGCCCTTGCCTTAACTAGTAGCCATAACTAGTCCTCTTACCTTAACTAATAGCCTTGCCTTAACTAGATGTCTTAACTAGTACAATTGATTTTACTAGTAACCTTAACTAGTACCCTAGCCTTAACTAGTAGCCCAAACTACCAACCTTGCCTTAAGTAGTACCCTTGCCCCAACTAGTACCCTTAATTAGTGTCCTTATTGAGTACCCCTAAGTAGTAGGGTATGGTGTGGTGGGGTCACGTAGGGTAGGGTAGTATACGCTGGAACAGAGAAAATAGACTAGAACAGCATTGGCCAGGGTAGGTTAGTTTAGTGTAGGGTATGGTAGAGTAGCATAGGATGGAATAGAGGAAATAGAAAGCGAGAATAGAATACAACAGTAGAAAAGAACAGATTAGGATAGGGAAGGGTGGAGTAGGGTTCTATAGAATAGACTAGTGTAGAATGGAGTAGAATGGTGTGGAATGGAGTCTAATGGAGTCGAACAGAGATGAATAGATTAGAAAAGAGTTGCATAGAGCCAAATAGACCCGAATCGAGCCGAATCGAGTCGAATTGACCACATTCGAGCTGAATGTAGCCGAAGGGAGCTGGGACGAGCCAAATAGAGACAAACAAAATGAACAGAAATAAATCGAGCCAAGTCTCACCTAATCGCATCCTATAGCATCGAATCTTGTCGAATTCCATCAAATCCCACCAAAACCCGTCGAATCTCACCAAATCCCGTCGAATTGTGTCAAATCAGGTCGAAATTGAATGGAATCGAATTAAATTGAACCCATTAGAATAGTGTAGGTTAGGCTGGGATTTGGTAGGGTAGTGCACAGAAGAATAGAATAGAGTAGCATAGAGTAGAAGAGAAGAGAATACAAAGAGTAGAATGGAGTAGAGTTGAGTAGAGAAGAATAGTCAGAGCCGAGTAGTGCAGAATAGAGATGAATAGATCCAATTCGAGCTGAATCGAGTCGAATGGAGAGGAAACGAGACAAATCACATTGAAGCGAGTCGTTTAGAATAGATTAGAGTAGGGTAGGGTAGAACAGAATAGGATACAATAGAATAGTGTAGAATGGAGTCAAACAGAGTAGAATGGTGTGGAATGGAGTCGAATGGAGCCAAATAGAGATGAATAAAGTAGAAGAGTTGAATAGAGCTGAACAGAGCCGAATAAGGTTGAATCAAGCCTAATTATGCTGAATCGAGCTGAATTGACCTGATTGAAGCCACATAGAGCTAAATCAAGCCGATTCATGCCTAATCACATGGAATCGCGTCAAAATGCCTTGAATCAAATTGAATAGATTAGAGAAGAGGAGGGTAGGGTAGGAGAGGTCAGAACACAACAAAACAGAACACAATAGAAATAGAATAGAATTAAGTAGAGCCAAGTACAGTAGAATAGAGTCAAATCAAGATGAATAGAGCTGAAAAGAGCTGAACAGAGCTGAATACAGCCGAATCGAGCAAATTCGAGGTGAATCGAGACGAATTATGACAAATCGCATATAATTGTGTCGAATCGTATCAAAGAGATTAGTGTAGGGCAGGTAAGGTTAGGGTAGGGTAGGGTAGAATAGAATAGAGGAGACTAGAACAGAACAGAAAGAATAGAGTAGGGTAGACTACAGTCAAATAGAGTTGAATACTGCCGAAAAGAGCCGAATAGAGTGGAAAAGGGCTGAGTAGAACCGAATCGAGTTTAATGGCCAAAAAGGATCTGAATCGAGCAGATACGGCATGAATCAGGTCAAATCCCGTTCGATTGTTTTGAATAGAAAAGAATAGATTACAGTAGGGTAAGTTAGGGTAGGGTAGAATAGAATGCAGTAGAACAGAACAGGATAGAACAGAACAGAAAGAATAGAATATGGTCGAGTAGAATATAGAAGAGTAGAGTAGAACAGTTCGAATATTGCCGAATACAGCCAAATAGAGCCAAAAAGAGCTGAAGCAATAGAAATCAAGATGAATCAGGCCGAATCCCACGGAATCATGCCATATCGCGTCAAATCCCGTTGAATTGCATTGAATCACATCGATTCAAGTCAAATCAAATCCAATCAATTAGAATAGACTAGATTTTTTTTTAGAGTAGGGTAAAGTACAATAAAATAGAATAGAGAAGCATAGAGTAGGATGGATTAGAATGGTGTAGAATGGAGTTGAACAGAGTCGATAAGAGATAATAGATTTGAGTAGAGTCTAATAGAGCCAAATAGAGCTGAATAGAGCCTATTAGAGATGAACAGAGCCGACTAGAATGCAATGGAGCCGATTTGAGCCGAATCCCATTGAAATGCATGGAATCGAATCCAGTAGAATAGAGTAGAATAAAATTGAACACAGTAGAAGAGAATAGAAAGAATACAATAAAATAGAGTAGAAAAGGGTAGAGCAGAGCAGAATAGTGTAGAGTAGAGTAGAACAGAGTCGAATTGAGCCAAATGGAGAGGAAATGAGACAAATGACATCGAATCCCATCGAATCGATTACAGTAAATTAGAGTAGGGTAGATTAGAATAGTGTAGAATGGTGTGCAATGGAATCGAATGGAGTCGAATAGCATAGAAAAGAGCTGAATAGAGCCGAACAGGGCCGAGGAAGGTCGAATCGAGCTGAAATGAGCCAAAAGCAGCCGAATCCAGTGAATCAAGCCTAATGCAGCCAAATCAAGCCTAATCAAGCTGAATCGACACTACTCGAGCCAAATGGAGCTGAATGGACACGAATCAAATGGATTCGACCCGAATCTCATCAAAATTCGTTGAATCGAATTGAATAGATTAGAGTAGGGGAGATTCAGGTAGGGTAGGGTAGAGTAGAGTAGAACACAACAGAATAGAAACAGTACAATAGAATAGCGAAGAGTAGACTAGAGTATAATAGAGTAGAGTTGAACAGAGCTGAATAGAGCCAAATCGAGATGAAATGACAGGGATCGTGTCAAATCGATTATACTAACTTAGAGTGGTGTAGGGTTGGGTAGAGCAGAATAGAGTCGAATAGTGTATTATGGTGTGGAATGAATACAATGGAGTAGAATGGAGTCATATAGAGGCGAATAGAGTAGAAAAGAGTCGAATAGAGCAGAATAGGGCCAAATAAGGCCGAATTGAGCAGAATCGAAGCAATTGAAGCCAACACGAGCCGAATGGAGCATAATTGAGCCGAATAGAGCCAAATCTATCCGAATCGAGCCGATTCAAGCTTAATCACGTCGAATCGCGTTAAATGCGTCAAATCCAATCGAAACGTATAGATTAGAGAAGGGGAGGGTAGAATAGAATAGAGTAGAATAGAAGAGATTAGAACAGAATAGAAGGAATAGAATAGAATAGAGTGGAAAAGAGTAGACGTCAAATAGAGTCGAATAGAGACGAATACAGCTGAATGGAGCTGAATACAGCCGAAAAAAGCCTTATTGTGCCGAATCGCACCTAATCGATCTGAATCAAGGAGAATCGCACCGATTGTCACTGAATAGCGTCGAATCACATCGAATCACGTACAGTCATATCATTTTGAGTCAAACCTGGTCGAATTGCATCATATTGTGTCGAATTGCAACGAATGTCATCGAATCACGGCAAATCGCATCGTATCACGTCGAATAACTTCGAATTGTGTCAAATCTCATAAAATTCTGCTGAATCACGTCAAATCGCATGGAATCTCATTAAAACTCCTCGAATCCCATCAAATACCTTCCAATCTTGTTGAATCCCGTCGATTCCCGTCAAATCGTGTGGAACTGAATCGAATTGAATCAAATAGATTAAAGTAGGGTAGGTTTGGGTGGGGTGCAGTAGGATTGGGTAGGGTAGAATGGAATAGAGTACAACAGAATAGGAGAGAACAGAACAGAATAGGAAGAATACAACAAAATAGAATACAGTAGAAAAGAGTCAAATGGTGCAGAACATAGCTGAATTGAGCTGAATGGAGACAAAACGCATTGAATTGCTTTGATTCGTTTCAAATCAAATCAAATCAATTAGAATAGATTAGGGTAGGGAAGGGTAGAATAGAATAGAGGAGAATAGTGTAGAATGGTGTGGAATGGAATAGAATGGAGTCAAATAGAGACGGATAGAGACGAATAGAGTAGAAAAGAGCCGAATAGAACAGAATAGGGCCAAAGAAGGCCTAATCGAGCAGAATCCAGCAGAATCGATGCAATTCAAGCCAAATCAAGCCGAATGGAGTGAAATGGAGCCAAATCTAGCCGAATTGAACCAAATCGAGCTGATTCAGGCTTAATCGCGTCGAATCTTGTGGAGATGCATCAAATTGAATTGAATCAAATAGATGAGATAAGGGTAGGGGAGGGGCGGGGAGGGTAGAATAGAATCTAATAAAACAGTACAGAATAGAAAGAATAAGAGTATAGTACAGTAGGGTAGAGCAGAGGAGTAGAGAAGAGTAGAATAGGATTAAGTCGAATAGAGTCGAATAGAGTGAAATACTGCAGGATATAGCTGAATAGAGCCAGTTCTACCTGAATTGAGCCATATGAAAACAAAACGAGACGAATCGTGTCAAATTGCTTCGAATTGTGTCGAATCGAATCCACTAGAATAGATTAGAGTAGGGTAGGGTAGAACAGAATAGAGCAGAATGGAGTCAAATGGAGTCGAATAGAGACAAATAGATTAGAAAAGAGTCAAATCGAGCCGAATAGGGCCAAATAAGGATGAACAGAGCCAAATCGATTCGAAACGAGCTGAATCAAAGCGATTCTAGCCAAATCGAGCTGAATCGAGCTGATGACGCTGAATCGAGCCGATTCAAGTATAATTGCGTCTAATCGTATAGAAATGCTTTGAATAGAATCAAATCGATTAGAATAGAAGAGGTTAGGGAAGGGTAGTTTATGATAGGGTAGACTAGGGTAGACAAAAGTAGACTGCAGTAGAGTAGACAAGAGAAGGCTGAAGTAATAGCCTAGACTAGTAACCTGGACTAGTCAGCTAGACTAGTGGCATAGATCAGTAGCCTAGACAACTAGCCTTGAATAGTACCCTTGCCTTGAAAGGTACCCTAAATTAGTAACCTGAACTAGTACCCTTGCCTTAACCAGTAATCTTAACTAGTACCCTTACATTACTAGTACCCTTAACTAGTGGCCTTTACAAGTAGCATGAACTAGTACCCTTGTCTTAACTAGTACCCTTAAGTAGTAGCCTTGCCTTAACAACTAGCCTTAACTAGTACTCTTGCCTTAACCAGTAGACTTAACTAGTACACTTGCCTTAACGAGTACCCTCGCCTTAACTAATAGCCTTAACTAGTACTCCTGCCTTAACTAGCTGACTTAACTAGTACCCTTGAACTAACTAGTAGCCTTGCCTTGACTAGTAGGCTTAACTAGTAGCCTTGCCTTACTAGTACCTTTAACTAGTAACCTTGCCTTTACTAGTATCCTTAACTACTACCCTGGCCTGGTCAAAATGCATTGAATCTAATTGAATAGAGTAGAGGAGGGTAGGGTAGGAGAGGTTAGAATAGAACAAAACAAAGCACAATAGATAGAACAGAATAGAATTAAATAGAGTCGAGCATAATAAGATAGAGTCAAATAGAATTGAATAGAACCAGAAAAAGGCGTACAGAGCTGAATGCAGCTGAATCAACCAAATTCGAGGTGAATCGAGACGAATCGTGTCAAATTGCATTGAATTGTGTCGAATCGAATCAAATATATGAGTGTAGGACAGGTAAGGTTAGGGTAGGGTAGGGTAGAATAGAATAGAGTAGAATAGAACAGAACAGAAAGAATAGAGAAGAATAGACTAGACTAGAGTCAAATAGAGTCGAATACTGCTGAAAAGAGCCGAATAGAGAGGAAAAGGGCCAAATAGAACCGAATCGAGTTTAATGGCACAAAAAGGAGCTGAATCGAGCTGATATGACCTGAATCAGGTTGAATCCCATTCAAGTGTGTTGAATAGAATAGAACAGATTACAGTAGGGTAACTTAGGGTAGGGTAGGGTAGAATAGAATGCAGTAGAACAGAACAGGATAGAATAGAACAGAACAAAGAATAGAATAGGGTCAAGTAGTGTAGAGTATAGAATAGAGTTGACTATTGCCTAATAGAGCCAAATACAGCCAAATAGAACCAAAAAAAGCAAAAGCGATAGAAATCAAGAAGAATCGCACTGAATCCTGTGGAATCGTGCCATATCGCATCAAATCCCGTCGAATTGCATTGAATCCTATCGACTCAAGTCAAATCAAATCCAATCGATTAGAATAGACTAGAAAAGGGTAGAGTACAAGACAATAGAATACAGAAGAATAGGGTCGGATGGAGAAGCATGGTGTGTAATGGAGCTGAAAAGAGATAATAGAGTTGAGTAGTCTAATAGAGCCGAATAGAGCTGAACAGAGCATATTAGAGCTGAATAGAGCTGACTAGAGCCGAATGGAGCCGACTAGAGATGAATCGAACTGATTTGAGCTGAAGGGGGATGCGTGGAGTGCAATGGAGCCAATTTGAGCCGAATCCCATCAAAGTACGTGGAGTCAAAACCAGTAGAATAGATTAGAGTAAGGTAGGATAAAAAAGAGTAGAATAGAATTGAACATAGAGGAAGAGAATAGAAAGAATACAACAGAATAGAGTAGAAAAAGGTAGAGCAGAGCAGAATAGTGTAGAGTAGAGTAGAACAGAGTCAAATAGAGTCGAATTGAGCCAAACGGAGACGAAATGAGACAAATAGCGTCGAATCCCATCAAATAAATTACAGTAGAGTAGGGTGGAGTAGAATAGTGAAGAATGGAGTAGAATGGTGTGCAATGGAATTGAATGGGGTCAAATAGAGTAGGAAAGAGCCGAATAGAGACGAATAGGGCCAAAGAGAGCTGAATTGAGCTGAATTGAGCCAAATCGAGCCGAATCCAGCAAATCGATCCTAATGGAGCCGAGTCGAGCCTAATCAAGCTGAATCGACACTATTCGAGCGAAATGGAACTGAATGGACACGAATCGAACCTATTTGACCCAAATCGCGTCACAATTTGTTGAATCGAATTGAGTAGATTAGAGTAGGGGAGGTTCAGGTATGATAGGGTAGGGTGGAATAGGCTAGAGTAGCATAGAATAAAACAGAATAGAATAGAATAGAACAGAACAATACAGAACGAATACAGAAAAGAGTAGGCTAGAGTAGAGTAGAGGGGAATAGAGTAGAGTAGAATAGATTTGAACAGAGCCAAATAGAGCCGAATCAAGCCGAATCATGTCAAAATGGGTTGAGTCAAATCCAATCAAATGGATTAGAATAGATTAGAGTTGGGTAGTATAGGGTAGGGTAGAATAGAGTAGAATAGAACAGAACAGAATAGAAACAATAGAATAGAGAGGAGTAGAATAGAGTATAATAGAAAAAAAATATAGAGCCGAATGGAGATGAAATGAGAGGAATCGCATCAAATCCATTAGAGTACATTAGAGAGGGGTAGGGTAGGGTAGAGCAGAATAGTGTAGAATTGTGGGGAATGAAAGGAATGGAGTAGAATGGAGTCAAATAGAGACGAATAGAGTAGAAGAGTCGAATAGAGCAGAATAGGGCCAAATAAGGCCAAATCGAGCAGAATTGAAGCAATTGAGGCCAAAACGAGCCAAATGAAGCCTAATTGAGCCAATAGATCCAAATAGGTCTGAATTGAGCAGATTCAAGCTTAATCGTGTTGAATCACATTAAATGTGTCAAATCCAATCGAAACGTATGGATTAGAGTAGGGGAGGGGAGGGTAGAATAGAATAGAAGAGATTAGAACAGATTAGAAGGAATAGAATAGACTGGAAAAGAGTAGGTTCGAATAGAGCTTAACAGGCCGAATAGAGACGAATAGAGGTGAATGGAGCTGAATACAGCCGAAAAAGAGCCGTATAGTGCCGAATCGCACCTAATCGATCTGAATCAAGCAGAATCGCACCGACTGTCGCCGAATAGCGTCGAATCGCATCAAATCATGTTGAGTCACATCCAATGATATCATTTTGCATCAAACCGGGTCGAATCGCTTCATATTGCGTCAAATTGCGTCGAATGTCATCGAATCAAGGCGAATCACGTCGAATAACTTCGAATGGCGTCAAATCTCATAGAATTCTGCTGAATCTAGTTGAAACGCATGGAATCTCATTAAAACTCTTTGAATCCCATCAAATGCCTTCGGATCTCATCAAATACCATCGAATCCTGTCAAATCTCGTCGAACTGAATCAAATTGAATCAAATAGATTAAAGTAGGGTAGGTTTGGGTGGGGTGCAGTAGGGTTGGGTAGGGTAGAATAGAATAGAGTACAACAGAATAGGAGAGAACAGAACAGAATAGAAAGAATACAGCAGAATATAGAAAGAGTCAAATATTGCAGAACATAGCTGAATTGAGCCTAATGGAGACAAAACGCATTGAATCGCTTTGATTCGTTTCAAATCATATCGAATCAATTAGAATAGATTAGGGTAGGGAAGGGTAGAATAAAATAGAGGAGAATAGTGTAGAATGATGTAGAATGGAATAGAATGGAGTCAAATAGAGATGGATAGAGACGAATGGAGTAGAAAAGAGTCGAATAGAGCAGAATAGGGCCGAATAGGGCCAAAGAAGGCCTAATCAAGCAGATTCCAGCAGAATCGATGCAATTCAAGCCAAATCAAGCCAAATGGAGTGAAATGGAGCCAAATCGAGCCGATTCGAACTGAAGCGAGCTGATTCAAGCCTAATGGCGTCGAATCGCGTGGAAATGCGTCGAATCGAATCATAGATGAGATAAGGGTAGGGTAGGGACAGGGAGGGTAGAATAGAATAGAACAGAACAGTACAGAACAGAAAGAATAGAATATAGTACAGTAAGGTAGAGTAGAGGAGTAAAGTAGAGAAGAGTAGAGTAGGATTGAGTCGAATAGAGTCAAATAGTGCAGGACATAGCTGAATAGAGCCAATTCTAGCCGAATCGAGCCAAATGGAAACAAAACGAGATGAATCGCGTCGAAATGCTTTGAATCGTGTCGAGTCAAATCCATTAGAATAGATTAGAGCAGGGTAGGGTAGAACAGAATAGAGTAGAATGGATTCAAATGGAGCCAAATAGAGACAAATAGAAAAGAGTCGAGTTAAGCCGAATAGGGCCTAATAAGGCTGAATTGAGCCAAATCGAGTCGAAACGAGCTGAAGCGAAGCGATTTGAGCTGAATCGAGCTGATGGTGCCGAATCGAGCCAATTCAAGAATAATCGCGTCTAATCTCATCGAAATGCTTTGAATTGAATCAAATCGATTAGAATAGGTTAGGATAGGGTAGATTATGATACGGTAGACTAGGGTAGACGAAAGTGGACTACTGTAGAGTAGACAAGAGAAGGCTAGAGTAGTATCCTAGACTAGTCAGCTGGACTAGTCAGCTAGACTAGTGGCATAGATCAGTAGCCTAGACAACTAGCCTTGAATAGTATCCTTGCCTTGACAAGTACCCTAAATTAGTCATATGAACAGGTACCCTTGCCTAAACAAGTAGTCTTAACTAGTACCCTTGCCTACTAGTACCCTGAACTAGTACCCTTGCCTTAACTAGTAGCCTTAACTAGTAGCCTTAACTAGTACCGTTGCCTTACTGGTACCCTTAACTAGTAGCCTTACCTACCAACCTGACCTTAACTAGTACCCTTACCTTAACCAGTAGTCTTCACTAGTACCCTTGAATTAACTAGTAGCCTTAACTAGTACTGTTGCCTGAACAAGTAACCTTAAATACTGCCCTTGCCTTAACTAGCACACTTAACTAGTACCCTTGCCTTAACTAGTACCATAACTACTACAGTGGGCTTAACTGGTAGCCTGAACTAGTACCCTTGCCTTAAGTAGTACCCTTACCCGAACTACTACCCTTAATTAGCACCCTTATTGAGTACCCCTGTAGAATAGAATGGAATGGAATGGAGTCTAATGGAGTTGAATAGAGATGAATAAAGTAGAAAAGAGTTGAATAGAGCCGAATAGCACTGAATAGGGTCAAATAGGGCCGAATAGAGCTGAATCAAGCCAAATCGAGCCGAATCGAGTCGAATCGACCAGATTCGAGCTCAATGGAGCCAAATGGAGCTAAAAAGAGTCAAATAGAGACAAACAAAATGACCCGAGCTAAATCGAGCCAAATCGCACCTAAATGCATCCTACCACATCGAATCTTGTCAAATTCCATCAAACCCCACCAAAACCTGTCGAATCTAGTGGAATCTCACTGAATCCAGTCCAATTGTGTCAAATGAGGGCGAATTGAATGGAATCAAATTAAACTGAACAGATTAGAGTAGTGTAGGATAGGCTGGGATTCGGTAGGGTAGGGCACAGAAGAATAGAATAGAGTAGCATAGAGTAGAACAGAAGAGAATACAAAAAGTAGAATGGAGTAGAGTTGAGTACAATAGTGAGAGTCGAATAGTGCTGAATATAGATGAATAGATCCAATTCGAGCTGAATTGAGTCGAATGGAGAGGAAAAGAGGCAAATCGTGATGAATCAAATGGATTAGAATAGATTAGAGTAGGGTAGGGTAGAACAGAGTAGAATAGTGTAGAATGGAGTAGAACAGAGTAGAATGGTGTGGAATGGAGTTGAATGGAGCCAAATAGAGACGAATAAAGTAGAAAAGAGTTGAATAGAGCCCAACAGGGCCGAATAAGGTTCGATCGAGCCTAATTATGCTGAATTGAGCAGAATCGAGCCGAATTGACCTGATTCAAGCCAAATAGAGCTAAGTCAAGCCGATTCAAGCTTAATCACATGGAATCACTTTGAAATGCATTGAATCAAATCAAATAGATTAGAGTAGAGGAGGGTAGGGTAGGAGGGGTTAGAATAGGACAGAACAGAACAGAACACAATGGATAGAATGGGGTAGAATTAAGTAGAGGCAAATACAGTAGAATAGAGTCAAATAGAGTTGAATAGAGCCTAACAGAGCTGAATGCAGCTGAATCCACCAAATTCGAGGTGAATCAAGACGAATCATGTCGAGTCTCGTTGAAATGAGTCGAATAGAATCAAATAGTTTAGTGTAGGGCAGGTAAGGTTAGGGTACAGTAGGGTAGAATAAAATAGAGTAGAATAGAACAGAATAGAAAGAATAGAGTAGAGTCAAATAGAGTCAAATACTGCCAAAAAGCCGAATAGAGCGGAAAAGAGCCGAGTAGAACCGAATCAAGTTTAATGGTGCAGAAAGGAGCTGAATCGAGCCGATAGGACCCGAGTCAGGTAGAATCCCGTTCAAGTGTGTCGAATAGAATAGAACAGATTACAGCAGGGTAAGTTAGGGTAGGGTAGGGTAGAATAGAATGCAGTAGAACAGAACAGGATAGAACAGAACAGGACTGAAAGAATAGAATAGGGTCAAGTACTGTAGAGTACAGAAGAGTAGAGTAGAATAGAGTTGAATAGTGCCGAATAGAGCCAAATACAGCCAAATAAAGCCAAAAAGAGCCGAAGTGATAGAAATCAAGACGAATCGCGCCGAATCCTGCGGAATCGTGCCGTATCACGTCGGATCCCATCGAATTACATTGAATCCCATCGATTCAAGTCAAATCACATCCAATCGATTGGAATAGACTAGAGTAGATTAGAGTACAATACAATAGAATAGAGAAGGATGGAATAGAATGGTATAGAATGGAGTTAATGGAGTCTAATGGAGTTGAAAAGAGGTAATAGAGTTAAGTAGAGTCTAATACAGCTGAATAGAGCCTATTAGAGCTGAATAGAGCTGACTAGAGCCGAATGGAGCCGATTAGAGCTGAATCGGACCGGTTTGAGCTGAAGGGGGATGAATGGAGTACAATGGAGCCTATTTGAGCCGAATCGCATCGAAATGCATGGAATCGAATCCAGTAGAATAGATTAGAGTAGGGTAGGATAGAAAAGAGTAAAATAGAATTGAACACAGTAGAAGAGAATTGAAAGAATACAATAGAATAGAGTAGAAAAGGGTAGAGCAGAGCAGAATAGTGTAGAGTAGAACAGAGTCGAATCGAGCCAAATGGAGACAAAATGAGACAAACCATGTTGAAGCCCATCGAATCAATTACAGTAAATTAGAGTAGGGTAGAGTAGAATGGAGTAGAATCATGTGCAATGGAAGCGAATGGAGTTGAATAGAGTAGAAAAGAGCTGAATAGAGCCGAATAGTGCTGAATAGGGCCGAGGAGGGCCGAATCGACCTGAGTTGAGCCAAATGGAGCCGAATTCAGTGAATTGAGCCTAATGGAGCGGAATCGAGCCTAATCAAGCCAAATCGACACTCTTTGAGCCATACGGAGCTGAATGGACACGAATGGAACTGATTTGAACCGAATCGCGTCAAAATTCGTCGAATCGAATTGAATAGATGAGAGTAGGGGAGGTTCGGGTATGGTAGGGTAGAGTAGGGTAGAATAGAGTAGAGTAGAATAGAATAAAACAGAATAGAATAGAACAGAACAGAATAGAACAATACAGAACAAATACAGAAGAGAGTAGGCTAGAGTAGAGTAGAGGGGAATAGAGTAAAAGAGATTTGAACAGAGCCAAATTGAGCCAAATCATGTTGAAATGTGTTGAATCAAATCCAATCAAATGGATTAGAATAGATTAGAGTTGTGTAGCATAGGGTAGGGTAGAATAGAGTAGAATAGAACAGAACAGAATAGAAACAACACAATAGAATAGAGAAGAGTAGACTAGAGTAGACTGGAGTATAATAGAGTAGAGTTGAATACAGCCGAATGCAGACGAAATGAGAGGAATCGCGTCGAATAGATTAGAGTAAATTAGAGTGGTTACGGTAGGGTAGAGCAGAATAGTGTAGAATGGTGTGGAATGAATTGAATGGAGTCAAATAGAGACGAATAGAGTAGAAAAGAGTCGATTAGAGCAGAATAGGGCCGAAAAAGGCCGAATCGAGCAGAATCAAAGCAATTCAAGCCAAAACGAGCCAAGTGGAGCCTAATTGAGCTGAATGGAGCCTAACTGAGCTGAATAGAACCAAATCGATTTGAATTGAGCCGATTTGAGCTTAATCACGTCGAATCGCATTCAATGCATCAAATCCAATTGAAACGTATAGATTAGAGAAGGGGAGGGAAGGTTAGAATAGAATAGAGTAGAATAGAAGAGATTAGAACAGAATAGAAGGAATAAAATAGAATAGAGTGGAAAAGATTAGGGTCGAATAGACTCGAATAGAGTCAAATAGAGCTGAATAGGCTGAATAGAGACGAATAGAGGAAATAGAGCTGAATGTAGCTGAATAGAGCCGAAAAGAGCCGTATAGTGCTGAATCACACCTAATCGAGCTGAATCAAGCAGAATCGCACCGACCGTCCCTGAATAATGTCGAATCACATCGTTTTGTGTCAAACCATGTCGAATCGCTTCATACAGAGTTGAATTGCATCGAATGTCATCGAATCACGGCGAATCGCTTCGTATCACGTGGAATAACTTCGAACTGCGTGAAATCTCATAGAATTCTGCTGAATCACGTCAAATCGCATGGAATCTCATCAAATCTCTTTGAATCCTGTCGAATGCCTTCAGACCTCGTCAAATCCCTTCGAATCCTGTCAAATCGCGTTGAACTGAATCGAATTGAATCAAATAGATTAAAGTAGCGTAGGTTTGGGTGGGGTGTAGTAGGGTTGGGTAGGGTAGAATAAAATAGAGTACAACAGAATAGGAGAGAACAGAACAGAATAGAAAGAATACAACAGAATAGAATAGAGTAGAAAAGAGTCAAATAGTGCAGAACCTAGCCGAATTGAGCCGAATGGAGACAAAACAAGACGAATCGCTTTGAATCGCCTCGAATCGGGTCAAATCAAATCAACTCAATTAGAATAGATTAGGTTAAGGAGGGGTAGAATAGAACAGAACAATACAGAATAGAATAGAGGAGAATAGTGTAGAATGGTGTGAAATGGATTAGAATGCAGTCAAATAGAAACGGATAGAGGTGAATAGAGTAGAAAAGAGTCGAATAGATCAGAATAGGGCCGAAAAGGGCCAAAGAAGGCCTAATCGAGCAGAATCCAGGAGAATCAATGTGATTCGAGCCAAATTAAGCTGAATGGAGTGAAATGGAGCCAAATCGAGCCGATTTGAAGCGAATCAATCTGATTTAAGCCTAATGGCGTCGAATCTCATGGAAATGCGTCGAATCAAATCAAATCAAATAGATTAGAGAAGGGGAGGGGAGGGGCGGGGAGGGTAGAATAGAATAGAACAATACAGACTAGAAAGAACAGAATATAGGACAGTAGGGTAGAGCAAAGGAGAGAACAGAGTAGAATAGAATCGAATAGAGTCAAATAGTACAGGATATAGCTGAATAGAGGTAATTCTAGCCGAATCGAGCCAAATGGAAACAAAACGAGATGAATCGCGTCTAATTGCTTCGAATCACATCGAATCGAATCCATTAGAATAGATTAGAGTAGGGTTGGGTAGGGTAGAACAGAATAGCGTAGACTGGAGTAAAATGGAGTCGCATAGAGACAAATAGAGTAGAAAAGAGTAGAATCGAGCCAAATAGGGCCGAATAAGGCTGAACCGAGTCAAATCCAGTCAAAAAGAGCTGAATCGAAGCGATTTGAGCCAAATCGAGCTGAATCGAGCTTATGGTGCCGAATCGAGCCATATCGAGCCGATTCTAGCATAATCGAGTCCAATCGCATCGAAATGCTTTGCAATGAATCAAATCGAATAGATTAGAACAGGTTAGGGTAGGGTAGTTTATGATAGGGTAGACTAGGGTAGACAAAAGTAGACTGCAGCAGAGTAGACAAGAGAAGGCTATAGTAGTAGCCTAGACTAGTCAGCTGGACTAGTCAGCTAGAGTAGTGGCATAGATCAGTAGCCTAGACAACTAGCCTTGATCAGTACCCTTGCCTTGACAAGTACCCTAAATAAGTAATCTGAACTAGTACCCTTGCCTTAACTAGTACCCTTAACTAGTAGCATTGCATGAACTAGTACCCTTAACTGGTAGCCTTGCCTTAACCAGTAGCCTCAAGTAGTACCCTGACCTTAACTAGTACCCTTCCTTAACTAGTTGTGTTAACCAGTACCCTTGCCTTACTAGTACCTTTAACTAGTATACTTGCCTTAACTAGTAGTCTTAACTAGTACCCTTTCCTTAACTAGTAGTCTTAACTAGTACACTTGCCTTAACTAGTAATCTTATCTAGTACAATAGCCTGAACTAGTACCCTTGCCCAACCTAGTATCATTAATTAGTACCCTAATTGAGTACCCCTATGTAGTAGGGTATGGTGCGGTGGGGGAGCATAGGGTAGGGTAGCATATGGTGGAACAGAGATAATAGAATAAAATAGAATAGAACAGCATTAGGTTCAGCATAGGTTAGTTTAGTGTAGGGTATGGTAGAGTAGCATAGGATGGAATAGAGAAAATAGAAAACGAGAATAGAATACAACAGAATAGAAAAGAACAGACTAGATTAGTATAGAGTAGGGTGGTTTAGAGTTCTGTAGAATAGAATAGGATAGAATGGTGTGGAATGGATTCATATGGAGGGGAACAGAGATGAATAGAGTAGAAAAGAACTGGAGAGCCGAATAGCGCCGAATACGGCCAAATAGGACCGAATCGGGCCAAATGGAGTCAAATCGACCAGATTTGAGCTGAATGTAGGCGAATGGAGCTGGAACAAGCCAAATAGAGACAAACAAAATGAGCCGAGCTAAATCAAGCCAAATTGCACCTAATCGCATCCTATTGCATCGAATCTCATTGAATTCCATCCAATCCCACCAAAACCCGTCGAATCTCATGGAATCTCACCAAATTCCGTCAAATTGTGTCAAATGGGGTCGAATTGAATGGAATTGAATAAATTGAACAGATAAAAGTAGTGTAGGTTAGGCTGGGATTCGGTAGGGTAGTGCACAGAAGCATAGAAAAGAGTAGAATAGAAGAGAATACAAAGAGTAGAATGGAGTAGAGTTGAGTAGAATAGTCAGAGTTGAGTAGTGCAGAATATAGATGAATAGATCCAATTCGAGCTGAATTGAGTCGAATGGAGAGGGAAAGAGGCAAATCGTGATGAATCGAATGGATTAGAATAGATTAGAGTAGGGTAGGGTAGAACAGAATAGAATAGAGTAGAATAGTGTAGAATGGAGTCGAACAGAGTAGAATGGTGTGGAATGGAGTTGAATGGAGCCAAATAGAGATGAATAAAGTAGAAAAGAGTTGAATAGAGCTGAACAGGGCCGAATAAGTTTGGATTGAGAATAATTATGCTGAACTGAGCAGAATCGAGCCGAATTGACCTGATTCAAGAAAAATAGAGCTAAATCAAGCCGATTCAAGCCTAATCACATGGCATCGGGATGAAATGCATTGAATCGAATCAAATAGATTAGAGTACAGGAGTGTAGGGTAGGAGGGGTTAGAATAGAACAGAACAGAACACAACACAATAGAAAGAATAGAATAGAATTAAGTAGAGACAAGTACAGTAGAGAAGAGTCAAATAGAGTTGAATAGAGCCAAACAGAGCTGAATGCAGCCGAATTGACCAAATTCGAATTAAATCGAGACAAATCTTGTCGAATCACATTAAAGTGTGTCGAATCGAATCAAACAGATTAGTGTAGGGCAGGTAAGGTTAGTGTACGGTAGGGTAGAATAGAATTCAGCAGAACAGAACAGAACTGAAAGAATACAATAGGGTCAAGTGCTGTAGAGTATAGAAGAGTAGAGTAGAATAGAGTTGAATATTGCCGAATAGAGCCAAATACAGCTAAACAGAGCCAAAGAGAGCCGAAATGATAGAAATCAAGATGAATCACACCGAAGCCTACGAAATCGTGCCATATCGCGTCAGATCCCATCGAATTACATTGAACTCCATCGATTCAAGTCAAATCACATCCAATCGATTAGAATAGGCTAGAGTAGATTAGAGTACAATACAATTGAATAGAGAAGGATGGAGCAGAATGGTGTATTGCAGTCGAAAAGAGATAATAGAGTTCAGTAGAATCTAATAGAGCCGAATAGAGTTGAATAGAGCCTATTAGAGCCGAATGGAGCCGATTAGAGCTGAATCGGACCGGTTTGAGCTGAAGGGGGATGAATGGAGTGCAATGGAGCCGATTTGAGCCGAATCGCATCGAAATGCATGGAATCGAATCCAGTAGAATAGATTAGAGTAGGGTAGGATAGAATAGAGTAAAATAAAATTGAACATAGTAGAAGAGAATACAAAGAGTGCAATAGAATAGAGTAGAAAAGGGTAGAGCAGAGCAGAATAGTGTAGAGT
Organism: Loxodonta africana; assembly: GCF_030014295.1. NCBI lineage: Eukaryota > Metazoa > Chordata > Mammalia > Proboscidea > Elephantidae > Loxodonta > Loxodonta africana. Next base: position 470,197 of record NW_026974904.1, on the reverse strand, counting down.
AGAACAGAGTTGAATACAGTCGAATTCAGCCAAATGGAGATGAAACGAGACAAATCATGTTGAATCCCATCGAATCAATTACAGTAAATTAGAGTAGGGTAGAGTAGAATGGAGTAGAATCATGAGCAATGGAAGCGAATGGAGTCAAATAGAGTAGAAAAGAGCTGAATAGAGCTGAATAGTGCTGAATAGGGCCGAGGAGGGCCGAATCGAGCTGAATTGAGCCAAATCGAGCCGAATCCAGCGAATCGAGCCTAATGGAGCCGAATCGAGCCTAATCAAGCCGAATCGACACTGTTCGAGAGAAATGGAGCCGAATGGACATGAAAGGAACTGATTCGACCCAAATCACGTCAAAATTTATCGAATTGAATTGAATAGATTAGAGTAGGGGAGGTCCGAATAGGGTAGGGTACGGTAGGGTACAATAGAGTAGAATAGAATAGAACAGAGCAGAATAGAATACAGAATGAATACAGCAAAGAGTAGGCTAGAGTAGAGTAGAGGGGAATAGAGTAGAAGAGATTTGATTAGAGCAAAATCGAGCAGAATCGCTACGGAATGGGTTGATTCAACTCCAATCAAATGGATTAGAATAGATTAGAGTTGTGTAGAATAGGGTAGGGTAGAATAGAACAGAACAGAATAGAAATATTACAATAGAATAAAGAGTAGACTAGAGTACAATAGAGTAGACTAGAGTATAATAGAGTCGAACAGAGCCGAATGGAGAAGAAATGAGAGGAATCACGTTGACTCGATTAAATTAGAGTGGTGTAGGGTAGGGTAGAGCAGAATAGTGTAGAATGGTGTAGAATGAATAGAATGGAGTAGAATGGAGTCAAATAGACACGAATAGAGTAGAAAAGAGTCGAATAAAGCAGAATAGGGCCGAAAAAGGCCAAATCGAGCAGAATTGAAGCAATTTAAGCCAAAACGAGCTGAAAGGAGCCTAACTGAGCCGAATGGAGCCTAATTGAGCCGAATAGAGCCAAATCGATTTGAATCGAGCTGATTCAAGCTTAATCACGTCGAATCCAATCGAAACGTATAGATTAGAGAAGGGGAGGGAAGGGGAGGGTAGAATAGAATAGAGTAGAGTAGAAGAGAAGAGATTAGAACAGAATAGAAAGAGTGGAAAAGAGTAGGGTTGAATAGACTCGAATAGAGTTGAATAGAGCCGAATAGGCCGAATAGAGACAAATAGAGAAAATAGAGCTGAATGGAGCTGAATAGAGCTGAAAAGAGCCGTATAGTGCCGAATCGCACCTAATTGAGCTGAATCAAGCAGAATCGCACCGACTCACGGAATAGCGTCAAATCACATCATTTTGTGTCAAACCGTGTCGAATCATTTCATATTGTGTCGAATTGCATCGAATGTCATCGAATCACTGCAAATCGCGTTGTATCATGTGACATAAATTCGAATTGCGTCAAATCTCATAGAATTCTGCTGAATCACGTCGAATCATATGGAATCTCGTCAAATCTTTTTGAATCCCGTGGAATGCTTCGGACCTCGTCAAATCCCGTCGAATCCTCTCAAATCGCGTCGAACTGAATCGAATTGAATCAAATAAAGTAGGGTAGGTTTGGGTGGGGTGAAGTAGGGTTGGGTAGGGTTGAATAGAATAGAGTACAACAGAATAGGAGAGAACTGAACAGAACAGAAAGAAAGAATACAACAGAATAGAATAGAGTAGAAAAGAGTCAAATAGTGCAGAACCTAGCCGAATTGAGCCGAATGGAGACAAAACAAGACGAATCGCATTGAATCCCTTCAAATCGGGTCAAATGAAATTGAATCAATTAGAATAGATTGGGATAGGGATGGGTAGAATAGAATAGAGGAGAATAGTGTAGAATGGTGTGGAATGGAATAGAATGGAGTCGAATAGAGATGAATAGAGTAGAAAAGAATCGAATAGAGCAGAATAGGGCTGAATAAGGCCGAATCGAGCAGAATCAAGGCGATTCAAGCCAAAACGAGGTGAATGGATCCTAAATGAGCCGAATAGAGCCAAATCCATGCGAATCGAGCCGATTCAAGCTTAATCACGTCGAATGGCGTTAAATAGGTCAAGTCCAATCGAAAAGTATAGATTAGAGTAGGTGTTGGGAGGGTAGAATAGAACAGAGTAGAGTAAGATAGAAGAGATTAGAACAGAAGGAATAGAATAGAGGGGAAAAGAGTAGAGTCGAATAGAGCTGAATAGGCCGAATAGAGACGAATAGAGCTGAAGGGATCAGAATACAGCCAAAAAGAGCCATATAGTGCTGAATCGCACCTAACTGAGCTGAATCAAGCAGAATCGCACTGACTGTCACCGAATAGTGTCTAATCACATCGAATCACATCAAATCGAGTCAAGTCACATAGTTTTGCATCAAACAAGGTCAGATTGCTTCATTTCGTGTTGAATCCCATTTTATCAGGTCGAATAACTTCGAATTGCATCAAATCTCATAGAATCCTACTGAATCACATTGAATCGCATGGAATCTCGTCAAATCTGTTCAAATCCCTTCAAATGCCTTCGGATCTCATCGAATCGAGTCGAATCCTCTCAAATCACGTCGAATTGAATCGAATTGAATCAAATAGATTAAAGCAGGGTAGATTTGGGTGGGGTGCAGTAGGTTTGGGTAGGGTAGAATAGAAGAGAGTACAACAGCATAGGAGAGACAGAATAGAAGAATACAACAGAATAGAATAGAGTAGAAAAGAGTCAAATAGTGCAGAATATAGCCAAATTGAGCCGAATGGAGACAAAAGAAGACGAATTGCATCGAATCGCTTCTAACTGGCTCAAATCAAATCGAATGGATTAGAATAGATTAGGATAGGGAAGGGTAGAATAGAATAGAGAATAGTGTAGAATGGTGTGGAATGGAGTTGAATGGAGTCCAGTAGAGACAGATGGAGATGAATAGAGTAGAAAAGAGTCGAATAGAGCAGAATAGGGCCAAATAGTGTCAAATTTGGCCTTATCGAGCAGAATCCAGTAGAATCGATGCAATTCAAGCCAAATCGAGCCGAATGGAGCCGATTCGAACCGAATCGAGCTGATTCAAGCCTAATCGCGTTGAATCGCGTGGAAATGCGTCAAATCGAATCTAATCAAATAGACTAGAGAAGGGTAGGCTAGGGGCAGGGAGGGTAGACTAGAATAGAACAGAACAGTACAGAATTGAAAGAATAGAATATAGTACAGTAGGGTAAAAAGAGCAAAGTAGAGAAGAGTAGAGTAGAATTGAGAAGAAGAGAGTCAAATAGTGCAGGATATAGCCGAATAGAGCCAATTCTAGCCGAATCGAGCCAAATGGAAACAAAACGAGATGAATCGCGTCGAATTGCTTTGAATCGTGTCCAATCGAATCGATTAGCATAGATTAGATTAGAGTAGGGTAGAACAGAATAGAGTAGAATAGTGTAGAATGGAGTCAAAAAGAGACAAATAGAGTAGAAAAGAGTTGAATCGAGCCAAATAGGGCTGAATAAGGCTGAACCGAGCCAAATCGAGTTGAAACGAGCAGAATCGAAGCAATTCGAACCAAATCAAGCTGAATCGAGCTGATGTTGCTGAATCGAGCCGATTCAAACATAATCACGACCAATCACATCAAAATGCTTTGAATCGAATCAATTGGAATAGAATAGGTTAGGGTAGGGTAGTTTATGATAGGGTAGACGAAAGTAGACTACAGTAGAGTACACAAGGCTAGAGTAGTAGCCTAGACTAGTAAGCTGGGCCAGTCAGCTAGACTAGTGGCATAAATCAGTAGCCTAGACAACTAGCCTTGAGTAGTACCATTGCTTTGACAAGTACCCTAAATCAGTAATCCAAACTAGTACCCTTACCTTAACTAGTAGAATGAATTAGTACCCTTGCCTTAACTAGTAGTCTTAACTAGTACCCTTGCCTTAACTAGTTCCCTAGCATTAACTAGTACTCTTAACTAGTAATGTCAACTAGTACCCCTGCCTTAACCAGTACCCTCAACAAGTACCCATGCCTGAACTAGTACCCTGAAGTAGTATCCTGGCCTTAACTAGTACCCTTAAATAATACACTTACATAACTAGTACTCTTAAGTAGTACCCTGGTCTTAACTAGTAGCCTGAACTAGTACCCTTGCCTTAAGTAGTCCCCTCGTCCAAGCTAGTACCCTAATTAGTACCCTTATTGAGTACCCCTAAGTAGTAGGGTACGGTACAGTGGGGTAGCATAGGGTAGGGTAGCATACGGTGGAACAGAGGAAATAGAAGAAAATAGAATAGAACAGCATAGGTCAGTTTAGTGTAGGGTATGGTAGACTAGCATAGGATGGAATAGAGAAAATAGAAAACGAGAATAGAATAGAACAGAATAGAAAAGAACAGACTAGATTAGGATAGGGAAGGGTGGGGTAGGGTTCTGCAGGATAGTATAGTGTAGAATGGAGTAGAATGGTGTGGAATCGAGTCGAATGGAGTCGAACAGAGATGAACAGAGTAGAAAAGAGTTGAATAGAGCTGAATAGCGCCAAATAGGACCAAATACAGCCAAACCGAGCCGAATAGACCCAAATCAAACCAAATTGAGCCGAATCGTGTCAGTAGAACTGCCTCATGTGGCTTCCTAGGAGCAGTTGGTGGATTTGAACCACTGACCTTTTGGTTAGCAGCTGAGCTCTTAACCAGTGTGCCATCAGGGCACCAATAATGTACCCAAGCCTTTATTAATGCATAAATGTGTGCCAGTGGAATTTTTAATGAAAATTATTGTGAATTTTTGTTCATGGAGCCATTCTATTAGACAAATGCAAATGCTCTTTCAGATATGTTCATTGAAACTTTATCATGACCCACATGAACATTTTCTTTTGCTGTAATTCTGAATTTAATTGGTTTAATACTATGGTCTAGCACTCATGATGTAATGGATTCTGTACTAATTCTTTGTACACAAAACAATAGAATACTAAAAATAATTACTGTCTATGAATTCCACAAGAGTTTTGTTTACAGACACATTGTGAATTGTTTCTTCTGTATCATTAACCTAAAAGGTAATAGGAATGAATTTTGCAATAAAATACTTGTATCTTCCAAACCCATAATTTTTCTTTGCTTTCTCAATGTCATTGGAGACCTTGCTCACATTAAAATCCAGGAACATTTAATAACAAATGTAAGCCTTGTTGGATCTCTTTCTCTTTCTAATCAGCACACAGGGGGCTTTTACAGAGATATTTTTCTGACGTCTCTTCAAATGTGTTCATCCTAACAGCCTAGTAATTAAGCTATTTACACAGAATCAATAACAGTATTTTTTAAACAGATTTTCTGATTCTCTCTTGAATACACCACAGTAGATTTATCTCTGCCTAACAAAAAGGATAGTAAACAAAGAGGATATTTACCAACATGAACAGTGACTATACACATGGACTTCACCAGATGGAATACACAGGAATCAAATTGACTACATCTGTGGAAAAAGATGATGAAAAAGCTTGATATCATCAGTCAGAACAAGGCCAGGGGCTGAGTCTGGAACGGACCATCAATTGCTCTTAAGCAAGTTCAAGTTGAAACTGAAGAAAATCAGAGCAAATCCACAAGAGCCAAAATATGACCTTGAGTATATCCCACCCGAATTTACAGACCACCTGAAGAATAGATTTGATGCGATGAACACTAACGACCAAAGGACAGATGAGTTGTGGAATCACATGAAGGATATCATATGTGAAGAAAGCAAGAGGTCATTGAAAAGACAGGCAAGAAAGAAAAGACCAAGATGGATGTCAGAGGAGACTCTGAAACTTGCTTTCAAACATCGAGCAGCTAAAGCAAAAGGAAGAAATGACAAAGTAAAAGAACTGAACAGAAGACTTCAAAGGGCGGCTTGTAGAAAGAGCTGGAGATAGAAAGCTAAAAGGGATGGACACGCTCAGCATTACTCCAGCTGAAAGAACTGAAGAAAAAAGTCAAGCTTCGTGTTGCAGTAGTGAAGGATTCTATGGGGAAAATATTAAGCAATGCAGGAAGCATCAAAAGAAGATGGAAGGAATACACAGAGTCATTACACCAAAAAGAATTAGTCGGGGGGCAACCATTTCAAGAGGTAGCAAATGATCGGGAACCGATAGTACTGAAGGAAGATATCCAAGCTGTACTGAAGTCACTGAGGAAAAACAAGGCTTCAGGAATAGACGGACTATCAATTGAGATGTTTCAGCAAATGGATGCAGCACTGGAAGTGCTCACTCATCTATGCCAAGAAATTTGGAAGAGAGTTTCCTGGCCAACTGACTGGAAGAGATCCATATTTATGCCTATTCCCAAGAAAGGGGATCCAACCTAATGAGGAAATTATCAAACAATACCATTAATATCACATGTAAGCAAAATTGTGCTGAAGATCATTCAAAAGTGGCTGAAGCAATATATTGACACAGAACTGCCAGAAATTCAGGCCAGATTCAGAAGAGGACGTGGAACCAGGGATATCATTGCTGATGTCAGATGGATCCTGGCTGAAACCAAAGAATATCAGAAAGACGTTTACCTGTGTTTTATGGACTATGAGAAGGCATTCAACTGTGTGGATCATAACAAATTATGGATAACATCATGAAGAATAGGAATTCCAGAACACTTAAGCGTGCTCATGAGGAACCTGTACATAGACCAAGAGACAGTTGTTTGGACAGAACAAGGGGATACTGAATGGTTTAAAGTCAGGAAGGTGTGCGTCAGGTTTGCATCCTTTCACCATACCTTTTCAATCTGTATGCTGAGAAGCTGGACTATATGAAGAAGAACGGGGCATCACGATTAGAAGATGACTCCTTAACACCCTGAATTACGCAGATGACACAACCTTGCTTGCTGAAAGTAAAGAGGAACTGAAGAACTTACTGATGAAGATCAAAGACCTTCAAGATGGATTACACCTCAAAATAAAGGAGACAGAAAATCCTTGCAACTGGACCAATAAACCACACTCTGAAATATGAAGAAAGGGTTGAAGTTGTCAAGGATTTCATTTTACTTGGATACACAATCAACACCCATGGAAACAGTAGTCAAAGAATCAAAAGCTGCATTGCATTGGGCAGATCTGCTGCAAATGACCTCTTTAAAGTGTTGAAAAGCAAAGATGTCACCTTGAAGACTAAGGTGCACCTGACCTAAGCCATGGTATTTTCAGCCACTTCTTATGTGTTTGAAAGCTGGACAGCGAATTAGAAGAGTGAAACAGAATTGATGCCTTTGAATTGTGTTGGCAAAGAATATTGAATATACCATGGACTGTCAAAACAATGAACAAATTTGTCTTGGAAGAAGTACAACCAGAATGCTTCTTAGAAGCAACGATGTCAAGACTGCATTTTACATACCTTGGACATGTCAGGAGGGATCAGTCCCTGGAGGACATCATGCTTGGTAAAGTACAGGGTCAGTGGAAAAGAGGAAGACTCTTAATGAGATCTATTGCCACAGTGGCTGCAACAAGGGCCTCAAGCATAACAATGATTATAAGGATGGTACAGGACTAGGCAGTGTTTTTTTTCTGTGGTACATAGGCTCACTATGAGTCAGAACTGACTCATCAGCACCAAACAACAACAATCCTATATGGGGTTTGTTGAACTTCTCAGATAGTTAGATTTCATCTTTCATACTAAGAAAGTTTTCAGTCAGCAAATCTTGAATGATCTTCTGTGTTTTCCATTTTCTCCCCCTATTCTGGAATTCCAATCACTCACAAAATTTTGCTCTTGATTGTATCCCACATCGTTCTCATGGTTTCTTCATTTTTCTTCATTCTTTTCTCTGACTTTTCTCAAATTGGCATCCAAAGATTTGTTTTCAGTTTCTCTGATCCTGTCTTCCATTGTTTCAAACCTGCTCCTCAAACCTTTTATGATACTGTCATTTCTGAAATCTTGTTGATTATCATTTTGATTTGTAATTGCTGTTTTTGTAAGATTTCTAATTATTAATTTTGAAATTTTATTCTGTATTATTTTTTCTGAACTCTCTTATTGATTTGTCTGTGTTTTCTTTGACTTTGGCTATATATTGGTTAGTTTTGTCTGCATTTTCCTTGATCTCTTTCACCAGATGGGTGGTGTTGTGGTTTCTGTTGCAGGCAGGGAGGGGCCTGGGCTCCTAACCGGGTCTCCTTGGGGCCGTGGTGGACAGCACAAGGGGCCCAGAGCCAATGAGGAAGAGTCTGGAATCCTGCTTGTGTACCCTCTGGGGTGAGGCTGGTGGCAGTAGATGTCTGGAGGCGGCAGTAGATGTCTGGAGCTGTCAGGGAAGGGCCTGAGGTTCATGTCTAGTCCCCTTGGGGCCACAGTGGGTGGCAGGAGTCATCTGGAGCCTACAGGAAAGGGCCAGGGTTTGGGCCAGGTCCCACTGGGGCCACAGCCAGAAGGTGGAAGAGGTGGGGGGCAAAGGCAGGGGCAGAGGATGCCAAATGGAGGAGGGCAACAGGGTGGGTTGGTACTGTGGTTCCTGGCATTTGGGGTTGCCAGGATGGGGTGGTTATAGCTGCTGTTCCCCAGAGGGGTGGGGAGTGTAGGATTGCTCCCCTGTAGTTTCCACTGGAAAGATTTTGGTCTCCTCCTTGAGTTGCAGGCAGCAATGTGATCTTACTTAGCCCTGGGTATGCCTGTGTTGTGCCTCTATCTCTTATTGGGAATCCTGTGGAGGTGCCTTTCTGTATGCGGGGTTGTTGGTTTTATTCCAAGATGGCCACGCTGAGTCATGCCGTTTGGCAAGAGAATCTCCACTCTGTATCTCTATTCCTGCTCCGTTTTATATCAGTTTCTTGTTCTCAGTAACTTCCATCTAATACTTTAACCCTTCATTTAAGGTTCAGGGATCCAGGATTGATGTGCATCTGACTAGTCTTCCATCTTGGCTTCCACTCCAATGTATATTTTCCTAATTACTTGATCTTCCCAATGGATTAACACTTTTATAATTTTTAAATGTTCTTCTTGTCTGGTAACTTTTTTTACTCAAAGTCTAATATGTCAGATATTAGTATAGCTAATTCAGCTTTCTTTTGATACTGCTCGCTTGGTGCCTTAGTTTCCTAGGGCTTCCATAACACATTAATATATTCTCTCACAATTTTGGAGGTTAGAGGTCCAAATTTAGGGTACTGGCAGGGCTATTATCTTTCTCTTTTTGTTCTGGGGGAATATCCTCCTCTCTCTTCTGGCTTCTTGTAGCCCCTGGCTTTTTTTGACAGTCCTTGGATACATGTAGGTTCATTGGCCTCTATCTTCACATGGTGTCTCTGTTGCCTGTGTGACTCTCTACATTTCCCTGTCTGTTCTCTCCTTTTATAATACTTCCGTCAGAAGTTATTAGGATCAGAACCTACCTTACTCTGATATTATCTTGAAAGAATAACCCTATTTCCCCAAACAAGGTTACACTGACAGGCATAAGGGATAAGACTTCATCACTTGCAGTGACACTTTCAATTCACAGCAGAGGGCTTATGTTTCACCGTTCTTTATCTTCACCCGATTTGTGTCTTCAAATCTTAAGTGTGTCTGTTGTAGACTGATGCATATTTGTATCATGTTTCCTTTTTCATGCATTTTTCCAACTTCTGCCTTTCAGTTGAGTTGTTTCACTATTTAAATTTAATTTAAATAGATGACTTCTGTTTTCCTTCTTGCAATTTATTTTCTATAGGTCTTATGTCATTTTTAATTGGTCTATTTCTTGATTTCAGGCCTCTATTGTGTTAAATCAATAATTTCTAGTGTAATTTTAAAATTTCCTGTTGTATATTTTCCAATATATATTTTATATTATTTTTTTTTAAAGTCTGTGAAGATTATACTTAGCAAATTAGAACAAATTCAAATTAATAATATCTTACTTTCAATAATATTTAATAAATCTCTGTCCCATTTATTCTTTGTAAAAATATTGTCACATAAATTACTTCTTTATATGTTAAAAGCAAGGATTTTCTTTTCTCTGCTTATTGGAAAGATTTTAGTGCAAGAAGTTAAAAGGTCTAGTTTTTTTTTTTTTTTAGGGAACTAATTGAGGAAACAAACTCAGTGTGCATGGAGGTTCTCAGGGCCTTGAATATAATCACATAACCTCACACTCTTCTCTCTGCCAAGGAAAAGTAGATGTCCCACAATGCTTCCTTTGAAAATTTGTAAAACAAATTTCAACACAAATCTGAACTAAATGATATCTATTCAGGCCCATATATATAATAGATATACCATCAAACATCTAGTGAATTCTTCACTCATGTGTCTGTTATGCCAAATTATATCCAGTTTGGAACCTCATATGTTTTGCAGGTGATTTTTAAAAAATCTGACAGTATATTAATAAAGCTTTCTCTTTTAAAAGACATTAAATACTCGAGTGTTTACGTGCAGATGTAGAAAGTAGGTTAGGCCCAAGAACAAACATTTTATAACTTTCTTTCACTTATTCCAGATATGCAAATGTTCAATAGTTTCCCTCAGTTTGTTCTCCTAAACATCTCTTGAGTTCACTCCCTGAGCTTTCGATTCACTGCCACTATTGTGTTTTAAACACTTGGAATACCTTATTGAGCTTGAAGCATTGGCCCTCCAACTTGTCTTTCTAAACACAAACGTCTCAAAATCTAACCTTAGAACATTTGGCAGAGAAATCTTTATGAAGTAAATATCTGATCACCTAAATGCTTATACCAAAAAAAGAAAATCCTATATGAAACATCTGCTACAGAATCACCTACAGTTCACGTTTCTATTCAATGTGATTTGAAAAGTTATTTTAGGTATGACACATAGGATTTTTACCTCAATAATCTAATCACACTAAATTTTTGTGGTTAAGTACTATGGCTGGTAATCAAGAGGTCGGCAGTTCGAATCTGCCAAGTGCTCCTTGGAAACTCTATCGGGCAGTTCTACTCTGCCCTAGAGGGTCGCTATGAGTCGGAATCAACTAGACGGCAGTGAGTTTGGTTTTGGTTCAGACCTACCAGACTAGGTGCCAGTGCATTTTCAGTGCATATAAACTTTTTTGTAGATTAAACCTCAACATAGAGGAAAAAAAAATCCTAAAACTGGACAAATAAGGAATATCATGATAAAAGGAGAAAATGTTGAAGTTGCCGATGATTTCATCTTAACTGGATTCACAACCAACACCCATGAAAACAGCAGTCAGGAAATCAAGTGATGCAAAAAGCTGCCAACCAAGAATAATATATCCTGCAAAACTCTCACTCAAATATGATGGCAAAATTAGGACATTTCCAGATAAACAGCAATGAAAGGAATATGGAAAAACCAGACCAAACTTACAAGAATTATTAAAGGGAGTCCTTCAGTTAGAAAACAAACAATATCGGACAACAACCTGAATCTAGCACTTAAGACAGCCTCCGCCAGATACCAACCAAGCAAAACAGGAATAGAGGGATATTCCTTGATGTAATGAATTGCATTCATACAAATCCAACAGCCAACATCATTCTTAACAGAGAGAGGATGAAAACATCCCCCCTCCCCCGAAAACAAGAAGACCAATCTTATTTAACATTGTGCTGGAAGTCTTAGCTAGAGCAATAAGGCAAGAAAAAGAAGTAAAGGACATCCAAGTTGGTAAGGAAGAAGTAAAATTACTATACATGAAGAACCCAAATGCCTACACAAGAAAACTGCTGGAACTAACAGAAAGATTCAGCAGAGTAGCAGGATAAAAGATCCACCCACCAACCACTGCCTTCGAGTCGATAAAAGATACACATAGAAAAATCAGTCAGATTCCTATACACCATAAACAGAAAAACAAAAAGAAAATCAGGAAAGCAACACCATTTATCATATCAACTAAAGACAAACAAACAAACAGAACAAGATACTTAGGAATAAATCTAAACAGAGATATAAAGGGCCTATACAAAGAAAGATTCAAAACACTATGTCAAGAGACCAAATAGACAAACATAAATGGAAAACCTACCACGCTCATGGATAGGTAGACTCAACATTGTGAAAATGTTAATTCTACCCAAAGCAATCTACGAATGCAATGCAATCCTGATCCAAATACCAACAGCATTCTTCAGAGATGGAAAAAGTAATCTTTAAGTTTATGTGGAAAGGAAAGAGGCCCCAGATAAGTAAAGCACTATTGAAGTAAAAGAACAAAGTAGGAGGACTCCTACTACTTGACCTTAGAGCCTACTATACAGCTATGGTAGTCAAAAAAACTGGTACTGGTACAACGGCAGACACTTTGACCAGTGGAACAGAACTGAGAGCCCAGACGGAAGTCCACCCACCTGGTCACTGTATCTTTGACAAAGGTCCAAAGCCTGTTAAATGGGGAAAAGATAGTCTTTTTAATAAATGGTGCGGGCAAAACTGGATGTCCACCTGTAAAAAAATGAAATAAGACCCATATGTCACACCATAAACAAAAACTAATTCAAATGGATCAAAGACCTGAATATAAAACCCCAAACTATAAAGATCATAGAAGAAAAACCAGGGTCAACACTAGAGGCCCAAATACATGGCATAAATAGCATACAAACCATAACTAACAATACAAAAACAACAGAAGATAAGCTAGATAACTGGGATCTTCTAAAAATTAAACACTTACGCTCATCAAAAGACTTCACCAAAAGGGTAAAAAGACATCCTACAGACTGAGAAAAAAAAAACTGTCTATAGCAAATCTGACAAAGGTCTAATCTCTAAAATCTGTAGGAAAACCCAACACCTCTACAACAAAAAAATAATCCAATTAAAAAAAATGGGCAAAGGATATGAATAGACACTTCACTAAAGAAGACATTCAGGCAGCTAAAAGACATATGAGGAAAATGCTCGAGATGACTAACCATTAGAGAAACGCAAATCAAAACTACAATGAGATACCGTCTCACCGTGACATTACTGGCACAAATCCAAAAAACTGAAAATAACAAATGTTGGAGAGGCCGCAGAGAGACTAGACCTCTTATGCACTGCTGGTGGGAAAGTAAAATGGTGCAACCAGTTTGGAAAACGGTACGGCAGCTTCCTTAAAAAGCTAGAAATAGAAATACCTTATGACACAGCTATCCTACTCCTAGGAATATATCCTAGAGAAATAAGAGCCATCCCACAAACAGACACATGCACACCTATGTTCATTGCAGCATTATTCACAATAGCAAAAAGATGGAAAAAACTTAAGAGCCATCAATAGTTGAATGGATAAACCACTATAGTACAAACACACAATGGAATACTATGCAACAACAAAGAACAATGATGAATCTGTGAAACATCTCACAACATGGATGAATCTGGAGGGCATTATGTAATACATTAATCACAAAAGGACAAATAGTACATGAGACCACTATTATAAAAACTCATGAAAAGGCTTACACACAGCAAGAAACAATCCTAGGAAGGGGAGGGTTGGGGAAGGAAAAATGCCAACTAGACAATAGATAAGTGGTAAATTTGGTGAAGGGTAAGACAATACACAATTCTGGGGAATTCAGCACAACTTGACCAAGGCAAGGACATGGAGGCTTCATAGACAGATCCAAACTCTCTGAGGGACTGAGTTACTGGGCTGTGGGCTGGCGACCACAGCCTCGGGGGACATCTATCTCAATCGACGTAACATAGTTTATAAAGAAAATGTTCTACATCCTACTTTGGTGAGTAGCTTCTGGCATTTTAAAAGCTTGTGAGTGGCCATCTAAGATACTCCACTGGTCCCACCCCATCTGAAGCAAGGGAAAATGAAGAAAACCAAAGACACATGGGAAAGATTAGTCCAAAGGACTAATGGACCACAACTACCACAGCCTCCACCAGACTGAGTCTAGCACAACTACGTGTTGCCTGGCTACCACCACATACTGCTCTGACAGGGATCACAATACAGGGTCCTGGACAGAGCTCGAGAAAAATGTACAACAAAATTCTAACTCATAAAAAAAGACTAGACTTACTGGTCTGACAGAGCCTGGAGAAACACCCAGAGTATGCCCCCTGGACACACTTTAAATTCAGTACTGAAGTCATTCCTGAGGTTCACCCTTCAGCCAAAGATCAGACAGGCTCATAAAACAAAATGAGAGTAAATAGTCACACAAACCCAGGGGCAAGGATGAGATGGGAGGAGGGGACAGGAAATCTGGTAATAGGGAACCCAAGGTTGAGAAGGGAGAGCGGTGATATGTTATGGGGTTGGTAACTAATGTCACAAAACAATATGTGTATTAATTGTTTAATGAGCAACAAATCTGCTCTGTAAACCTTCATCTAAATTACAATACAAAAAAAGAAAAAGGTCAAATGAAAAAAGAAATCATACAACACATTGCATTGGACAAATCTGTTGCAAAAGACCTCTTTAAAGTGTTAAAAACAAAGACCTCACTTTTAGGACTAAGGTGGACCCCACCCAAGCCATGATATTTTTAATTGCCACATATGCATGCAAAAGCAGGACAAGGAATAAAAATTACTGAAGAAAAATTTTTGCATTTGAATTATGGCATTGGCAAATGGTATTGAAAAAAAGTTTTTTTTTTTTATTGACTATACTATGGACTGGAGGGTGAAAAAATCTGTCTTCAAAAAAGTACAGAATGAGGAGTGCTCCTTAGAAATGAGGATGGCGAGACATCAAGTACTTTAGATATGTTTTTATAAGAGACAAGTACCTTGAGAGGGGTATCATGCTTGCTAAAGCAGAAGATCTGCGAAAAATAAGAGGGTCCTCAACAAGATGAATTGACACAGTGCCTACCACAATGGGCTCAAACATAGCAATAATTGTGAGGATGGTGCAGGATCAATGTTTCTGTCCTTTGTACATGGGGTCGCTATGAGTCGAACTGACTTGACAGCACTGTTTAACAACAAAAATAACAAAATTTTTATGATTTAAAGCCTTCCTCTTTTTCTTGCATTGTTACAATCTACCCCAACTGACACAATTTTTCCTCCCAAAGGGCAGCTAACACTTATTGAGAGCTCATTGTAGGCCACGTGGTGACCTTGAATTGTTTTATACATACTTCATTTCATTCTGAAAATAACCTTATCAAGTAAGAACAATTGTTATTTATATCTCATGAATGGAGAAACTTACCGATAGAGAGTTTGGGAAACTTAACCAGGCTGACATGTAAATCTGGAGTTACAACCTGGCTAGCTGACACAAAACAATATGCTACTCATTTTCAGGATAGTGATACTAGCTAGCAGTATTTGAACTACTTCCTAGTGCCCCCGAATAGTGTGCATGCTCTTATACACGTCTATATCATTCCTTTACACTTTCTTTCATGTATATTGCAAGTGTCACAAGAATCACCTCTTTTCGAACTGCATTCCTGATTCACTAAAATAAGTAAGCATTCATTACTATGAACACATAATTGTGTATAGTGCTCTATTATAAGAGAAATTACTATCTATGATATTTGTTGGTTTCTTCGTTTCCTCCACAGTAAGCTGTTTCATCCTAATAAGGACCAAAATTTTGACTAGTGTAGAACCTAGGATAAGCGTACCTATAATAAATGGGTGTTAATCAATTATACTCATCCAACCATTTGTACAGGGTATAAAACCAAAAACCGAACCCGATGCTGGCGAATTGATCTGACTCCTAGCGACCCTATAGGATAGAGTAGAATTGCCCCATAGGGTTTCCACAGAGGACCTGGTGAATTCGAACTGCCAACCTTTTGGTTAGCAGCCATAGCACTTAACCACTATACCACCAGGACTTCTGTACACGGTATATTAATATATAAGTATAATTGGATTTTTTTTTTTTTAGTTTTTTTTTTTAAGGGAAAGAGTTCCATATCTTGGGAGGTAAAAATAATAACAATAATAAATTTGTGGTGAAATCTAAAAGGGAGAATTCTATAACACTGCAGGAAATATTAATCATAAAGAGAAGTAGGAAAGAGTGAATCACACTAAATTTGTTTAAAATGCTATAAGAAAGTTAATTAATTGAAAGAACAGATTAAGTAAACAGGAACATAGGAGCAATAATCTTTATTTAATGTTTACATCAAGATTTTAAAGTTTTTTCCTCATTTTTTGAAAACAGTGAAAATCTTTTTGAATGTATCCTTGAAAACTTGTTTCACTTGCTGGTTCCTTAGACTATAAATGACGAGATTTAATAAAGGAGCAAATGAAGTATAGATGACAGCTATATCTTTGGATAAAGTCACCCTTTCTTTTGCTGATGGCTTTATATAAATGAAGATACAGCTACCATAAGTAAGGGAAACTACGATCATGTGGGAAGAACAAGTGGAAAAAGCGTTTGTTCTTTTCTGAGCAGGAAGGATTTTTAGAATGGTCTTGATTGTATATGTATAGGAAAAAAATCAGTAACAGCAATGTGACCACAAGTATTATATAGCTGATAAAAACAAATGAAATTAATTCTAGGAAGTGAGTGTCTATGCAAGACATCTGTAAGATAGAAATTTCACATGAAATGATCAATTACTTTGGAAAAACAGAATTCTAGTTTCAGCCCTATGACCAACGGTGGAAAGGTAATCAGAAAGCCAGCTGTCCATGAACTGAGTACCAGTTGGTAGCACACTTGGCTTCTCATAATAATGGGATAATGCAACGGTTTGCAGATGTCTGCATAAGGGTCATAAGACATGACAGGCAGAAGGTGAAACTCTGTAACACATATTAAGGAGAAAAAGAACAACTGAGATGCACAACCATTGCAGGAAATGATTTTGTTTTTAGTCACAATGCTTGTCAGAAATCTAGGAATAGATATTGTTGTCAATAAGATTTCCAAGTGGGAGAAATTTCAGAGAAAAAAAATACATTGGCGTCTTGAGGCGAAGATCCAACAGCGTGAGGGGGATGATAGCTAAGTTCCCCATCACACTCAAAATGTAATTGAGAAAGAGAAATATAAAAATCACAATTTGCAACTCTGGGTCATCTGTCAGTCCCAAGAGAATGAACTCTGTCTCCTTTGATTGGTTCTTCATTTCACTTATGAATCCTATTAAATCGACATTGGGAAAAAAACACAAAAGCAGAAATAACAGGCTCTTTTTTAAACCTACTATCAGAAAAAACTTGATAACCAGAAATGTAAACAAGTGTAAATATTTGTCACAGTTTGACAAGGCAGGTGATCCCTAAAATTATAGTACAGATCAGCCTAAACATCTTCTAATTCACTGTACCGTATACATTAAAGTTTTACTTATTACAATACGAAGTTCTTTCTTCTCTTTCTCCTTTGGACTTGAAAAGTGATTTAAATATTGGCTAATCATTTCCAAATAATCTGAATTCTGCTTAAATGTTCTAAATAGAGAGAGGATAAGTATTATTTCAGATGTGTTTTCTGTGTACGTTTAATAAATTATTGTAATAAGTTTTTATAAAATTTTGCCAACTTTGCCAGTGTCAATTTACTACGCATGTTCAACATCTTTTACTTTATGAAAAGACTTTTTAAATTTATCAAACATATAGAATTATTAGGAGTTATATATTTTCCGTAAGTATGATCAAAATTCTCCAGTATATGCCATTAATTTTTTAGCTTTGATGCAGTACTGCTCCATGTTCCTTTGACTTATTTTCTTCAATGATTATTTTTTCTGATTCCAAATCATCAGTCTTATAATCTGTTGCATTTGAACTCATCATTTTGAAATATCTTCAAGATACTGTTAGTAATTTCAAAAGTCTAAATAAAGTAGGGAAAGAAATGTAGCTATAGGAAAAACAAACACAATCAATTATTTTCTTACTTTGTCTTGGATTCAGACAATTTATAAAGACTTAAATACTACTTTTTTCCTGTTTGTGCAGACTACAGTAAATAATTTTGTCTTCTTAGTCTAATGATGAGGGTGATATTAATTACTAGGAATAAGGAGTTTCTTTAAATCTTTTTGTTAGTCTAGGACTAGTATAGAAGTGAAAGTCAGTAGTCACTTGTGATCCTAATTATATTATTTCTGACACTCAACTTCACTTTTCTTAAATACATAAGTAAAAAATTTCTCTATAGATGAATAGGCCCATTGTTTGCTACATAGTTAATTGTATACTTTATGTTCAGTAGACTACTGTCTTGTATGTATATCCATGGTGGAAAAGAGATATTTTCTCTTTATTTTAATGAAGCTGTTGAAGTGCTATCTGAACATTCATGTCTTTAATTTCAGAGTTAATATACAGGTCCCATTGGGTATTTAAATTAGGGTATCTCTAAATCAACTACCTTATTCATTTTAAAAATCATTCCACTAGGTTATTAATATATGCATCTCACTTGAATAAAAATGTTTGACCCTTGCATAGAAGGATGTTTTCCCTAATTTCATTTTTCTCACTCTACTTAATGTAGCAAAAATGTGTATTTTCTTATAAAATTTTTGTTTTGGGTTTTGAATGAGAGCTATTGATAATCTGAGGTGCTATAGGAAACACTGGTGGCATGCTGTTAAGAGCTATGGCTCTTAACCAAAAAGGTCAGCAGTTCGAATCCACCAGACACTCCTTGGAAACCCTATGGGGCAGCTCTACTTTGTCCTATAGGGTCACTGTGAGTTGGAACCAACTCAACGACAATGGTTTTATAGCAATTTATAGCAATAATAATCTACCATGTCCCTATTTTCAAGTATTTTTCCCCAATATTTTATATTTATATTTGAGTTTCTTTTTAGCTTTGGAAAATAGGTTAGATGACAGTTAGAGAGAGAATAGATGATTAGATAGATAGATAGACAGACAGACAGAGAGACAGACAGATAGATAGATGATAGATAATAGATAGGTGATAGATAATAGATGATGGATAGATAGATAGATGATAGATAGATGATTGATAGACAGACCGACCGACCGACAGACAGACAGATAGATAGATGATAGGCAGATATATAGATTCAAATTGCCCTGGTGGCACAGTGATTAAGAGCTACAGTGAATCCACAAGTCACTCCTTGGAAATCCTATAAGGCAGATCTACTATGTCCTATAGGGTTGCTATGAGTCATAATCAACTAGATGGCAAAGGATTTGGGTTCTTTTTTGGCTTTGGAAAATAGATTAGATAGATAGCTAGATGATAGATTGGGAGATGGACAGATACATTGGCAGATAGATTTGAACTAATGATTTCAGTAAATCTCAAAATCTGAAGTCAAGGATAGCAGCCATTTCTGTTTTATTCCTTGACCACTAAAAAGATCACAAACTGAGTGATCACGAGTGTTTATTTATGAAGAATGTGTTCCACTACTTTCATTTCTTCAATTCTCAGTTTTGCTCTACATTCAGTCAGAAAGAGAACAGAGTCAGTCCAACAATTTTCGCTAACATCATGTGGCTAGATGGCAAATCTACATGCTGGTTTCTTTAAGAATCTGCAAAATAGATGCTATTTTTGCTCTTCAAAATTCCTGAAGGAGTACAATTTCATGTAGTTAAAAAATCTATCATGGGAGGCGAGGCCAAGATGGCTGACTAGGTAGAAGCTACCTTGGATCCTTCTTGCAAAAAAGACTCGGAAAAACAAGTGTATCGATCATATACATGACAATCTACGAACCCTGACCAACAAACACAAATCTAAAGAGTTGACATGAGTGACAGAGACTCAGTCAGCACAAGCAGGCTGCACACTGATGAGCTAAGGAGAGAAGGAGCAACCACGGGAAGTCAGTGACAGTTTTCGGAGCCTGGAGTCAGTGTCCCAGCCAGAAAACCTTGGCCTTGGGCTTTGGACTGGGGGCAGGGGAGCGGAGCACGGTATCCTGAGACAGCAGAAACATGGGACGCAGCCCTAGCCCCAAGAAGTGACCTTAGGGGAAGCCCAACCAGTGCAGGCAGGCAGCGCAGCCATGCAGCTGACAGGAGGAGAAGTCACCGGGAGGCAGAGACTGGTTTCGGAACCTGGAGTGTGGCGTCCCAGCTGGGGAACATTTGCGCTGGGCTTTGGAATGGGAGCAGAGGAACTGACCACGGCTTCTGATACAGCACAAGCACAGGATGCGGGCCTGACCCTCGGGGGCAATCTCGACCCAGCCAATGCACACAGTCGACACGCCCCTCGGGAATCTCAGATAAAACAGTCATCACCAAGCAAGATAAGTAACTTTGTCTATATTCCTGGGTGCTACTCTCTCCTATCTATCTGATCCCTCCCCTCCCCTTCCCAGGCAGCTTCATTAACATTGGAATTTCATGGGCCAGAGAGTGAAGTGCTCTGCGGTTTTTTTTGTTTTGTTTTGTTTTTTGTTTTTGTCTTTTCCTAACACATTCTCCTCGCCTGAGAGAAGCAGCTACAAAAAAAACCCAGGGACCAAAAATCCTTCCCTGACTTCCCAAAATCGGACCAAAAATAGAGAACCAGCTCCAGCCAAGCATTTGAGATCCACAGTCTTGGGCTTTCAACCCTACAGGGAACAAAGTGGCTATTATAAAGCAAAGGCAATTCTGATAGTGATCTGACTGTAAATGTTTTAGCAGATTACTGGTAAGACAAGTTTCCCAGGTCTGATATCTCTACCTACTAAACAGAGCCCTCACTGACCTACAAGGGGGAACTGAGGGCTGAAGCTCCACGCAAACCACCTAGCCTCCTGCCATAAGGGTCTGAAGATAATGACACCTAGCAATCTGTAGAGGTACATGCATTTGGTGCCTAAGGTACAGCTGTGGAGCCCACCCACCAAAGTGCTTTAGGAATAGAGACACACCTACTTCACTGGCACTTGGGGGAAGACTGTCAGTATCCTGCCCCCCGGAGTATGACCCCCTGCTGCTACTAGAATCTGGTGCACAACTATCACCACTACTCCTCTAAGTTAATAGGTGACAGTCTACCCCACACATTTGGTGACCCAAAATCAGATTCTACTCAAGAAGAGTGAATGGACTCTTAGGCTTATATAAATGGTAACAGCCCAAACCACCTGGTAATAGGACATAAGTGATTCAAAGGCTACAACAATCAAGACAGCACGATCTAGTAGCCCATCTACATATACTGAAAGAAAACAAAACAAGATAAGACTCAGTGAGCAAATATAAAATAAATCATTACAATGTCTTATAGATGGCTCGGAGACAGTAGTCGATATCAAACCACATAAAGAAGCAGATCATGATTGCTTCTACAACTCCCCAAATTAAAGAATGAAAATCTTTCCCAAATGAAGATACAATCCTGGAATTGCCAGATGCAGAATATAAAAAACTAATATACAGAATGCTTCAAGACATCAGGGATGACCTCATAAATGAAATAAGGCAATCTACACAAAAGGCCAAGGAACACACTGATAAAGCAGTTGAAGAAATCAAAAAGATTATTCAAGAACATAGTGGAAAAAATAATAAGCTGAAAGAATCCATAGAGAGACAGCATTCAGAAACGCAAAAGATTAACAGTAAAATTACAGAATTAGACAACTCAATAGGAAGTGAGGAGCAGAATCGAGCAATCGGAATGCAGAGTGGGGAAGTTGGTGGATAAGGCAATTGACACCAATATAGTTGAAGAAAAATCTGAAAAAAGAATCAAAAAAAGGGAAGAAACCCTAAGAAGCATGTGGGACTCTATCAGGAAGAATAACTTGGGTGTGATTGGAGTTCCAGAACAGGGAGGAATAACAGAAAATACAGAGAGAATAGTTGAAGATCTGTTGGCATCATGAAAGGATATCTATCCAAGATGCTCATCGAACCCCATAGAAGACTGATCCAAAAAGAAAATCACCAAGACATATTACCATCATCCTTGCCATAACCAAAGATGAAGAGAAAATTTTAACATCAGCCAGGGATAAAAGAAAGGTCTCCTACAAAGGAGAATCAATAAGAATAAGTTCAGACTATTCAGCAGAAACCATGCAGTCAAGAAGGCAATGAGATGACATATATAGAGCACTGAAGGAGAAAAATGCCAGCCAAGGATCCAGCAAAACTCTCTCTCAAATATGAAGGTGAAATTAAAACATTTACAGAGAAACACAAGCTTAGAGAATTTGCAAAAACCAAACCAAAGCTACAAGAAATACTAAAGGAAATTGTTTGGTCAGAAAAATCAATAATGTCAGATACCAGCACAACACAAGGTCACAGAACAGAACATCCTGATATCAACTCAAATAGAGAAATCACAAAAACAAATTAAGATTAATTTTAAAAAGAAAAAAGTGCTCAAAACGGAGAATCATTGAAGTCATTATGTAAAAGGTCACAATACTCAAAAAGAAGGACTAAATACAGGAGGCATAGAGCTGACATGTAGAGAGGGAAACAAGGCGATATAGGAGAATACAAGTTAGGTTTTTACTTAGAAAAATAGAGGTAAATATTAAGGTAACCACAAAGAGGTCTAACAATTCCATAACTCAAAATAAAAACCAGGAAAAACATGACTCAGCAAACATAAATTCGACTACTATGAAAATGAGGAACACACAATTTACAAAGAAAAAAGTCTCAGAACAAAAAATTAAGTGGAAAAATGAAATTGTCAACACGCACAAAAAGGCATCAAAATGACAGCACTAAACACGTACTTATCTATAATTACGCTGAATGTAAATGGACTAAATGCACCAATAAAGAGACAGAGAGTTTCAGACTGGATAAAGGAACAAGATCCGTCTATATGCTGCCTACAAGAGACACAACTTAGACTTAGAGAAACAAACAAACTAAACTCAAAGGATGGAAAATATATATATCAAGAAAACAATAAGCAAAAAAGAGCAGGAGTAGCAATATTAATTTCTGACAAAATAGACTTTAAAGTTAAATCCACCACAAAGGATAAAGAAGGACACTACATAATGATTAAAGGGACAATTGACCAGGAAGATATAACCATATTAAATATTTATGCACCCAAAGACAGGGCTGCAAAATACATAAAACAAACTTTAACAGAACTGAAAAGTGAGATAGACACCTCCACAATTATAGTAGGAGACTTCAACACACCACTCAATAGAGACACGGAACACCTAATTGCTACAATCAACCAACTTTACCGCATAGACTTATGCAGAACACTCCACCCAACAGCTGCTAAGTATACTTTCTTTCTAGTGCCCATGGAACATTCTCTAGAATAGATCACATATTAGGTCATAAAACAAACCTTTGCAGAATCCAAAACATCGAAAGGTTACAAAGCACCTTCTCAGACCACAAGGCCATAAAGGTGGAAACGAATAACAGAAAAATAAGGGGAAAGAAATGAAATACTTGGAAACTGAACAATACCCTGCTCAAAAACCACTGGGTTATAGAAGACATTCAGGAGGGAATAAAGAAATTCATAGAAAGCAACGAGAATGAAAACACTTCCTATCAAAACCTATGGGACACAGCAAAAGCAGTGCTCAGAGGTCAATTTATATCGATAAATGCACACACACATAAAGAAGAAAGAGCCAAAATCCGAGAACTGTCCCAACAACTTGAACAAATAGAAAGCGCACAACACAAGCATCCATCAGGCACCAGAAGAAAACAAATAATAAAAATTAGAGCTGAACTAAATGAATTAGAGAACAGAAAAACAATTGAAAGAATTACCAAAGCCAAAAGATGGTTCTTTGAAAAAATTAACAAAATTGATAAACCATTGGCTAGACTGACCAAAGAAATACAGGAAAGGAAACAAATAACCTGAATAAGAAAGGAGAAGGGCCACATCACAACAGACCTAACTGAAATTAAAAGAATCATATCAGATTATTACGAAAAATTGTACTCTAACAAATTTGCAAACCTTGAAGAAATGGGTGAATTCCTAGAAAAACATTACCTACCTAAACTAACACAATCAGAAGTAGAACAACTAAATAGACCCATAACGAAAAAAGAGATTGAAACGGTAATCAAAAAACTCCCAACAAAAAAAAAGCCCTTGCCCGGACAGCTTCACTGCAGAGTTCTACCAAACTTTCAGAGAAGAGTTAACACCACTACTACTAAAGGTACTTCAAAGCATAAAAAATGACGGAATACTACCCAACTCATTCTATGAAGCCACCATCTCCCTGGTACCAAAACCAGGTAAAGACATTACAAAAAAGGAAAATTACAGACCTATATCCCTCATGAACATAGATGCAAAAATCCTCAACAAAATTCTAGCCAATAGAGTTCAACAACATATCAAAAAAAAAAAAATACACCACGACCAAGTGGGATTTATACCAGGTATGCAAGGCTGGTTTAATATTAGAAAAACCATTAATGTAATCCACCATATAAATAAAACAAAAGACAAAAACCACAGGATCTTATCAATTGATGCAGAAAAGGCTTTTGACAAAGTCCAACACCCATTCATGATAAAAACTCTCAGCAAAATAGGAATTGAAGGAAAATTCCTCAACATAATAAAGGGCATCTATACAAAGCCAACAGCCAGCATCATTCTAAATGGAGAGAGTCTGAAGGCATTTCCCTTGAGAACGGGAACCAGACAAGGATGCTCTTTATCACCGCTCTTATTCAACATTGTGCTAGAGGTTCTAGCCAGAGCAATTAGGCTAGACAAAGAAATAAAGGGCATCCAGATTGGCAAGGAAGAAGTAAAATTATCTCTATTTGTAGATGACATGATCTTCTACACAGAAAACCCTAAGGAATCCTCCAGAAAACTACTGAAACTAATAGAAGAGTTCAGCAGAGTATCGAGATACAAGATAAACATACAAATATCAGTTGGATTTCTCTACACCAACAAAAAGTACATCAAAGAGGAAATCACCAAATCAATGCCATTTACAGTAGCACCCAAGAAGATAAAATACTTAGGAATAAATCTTATCAAAGATGTAAAGACCTATACAAAGAAAACTACAAGGTACTACTGCAAGAAACTAAAAGGGACCTACATAAGTGGAAAAACATACCTTGCTCAGGGATAGGAAGACTTAACATAGTAAAAATGTTTATTTTACCAAAAGCCATCTATACATACAATGCACTTCCGATCCAAATTCCAATGACATTTTTTAATGTGATGGAGAAACAAACCATCAACTTCATATGGAAGGGAAAGAAGCCCCAGATAAATAAAGCATTACTGAAAAAGAAGAAGAAAGTGGGAGGCCTCAGTCTACCTGATTTTAGAACATATTATACAGCCACAGTAATCAAAACAGCCTGGTACTGGTACAACAACAGGCACATAGACCAACGGAACAAAATTGAGAACCCAGATATAAATCCATCCACATACGAGCAGCTGATATTTGACAAAGGCCCAGTGTCAGTTAATTGGAGAAAAGATAGTCTTTTTACAAACGGTGCTGGCATAACTGGATATCCATTTGCAAAAAAAATGAAACAGGACCCATACCTCACACCATGCACGAAAACTAACTCCAAATGGATCAAAGAACTAACCATGAATTCTAAAACGATAAAGATCATGGAACAAAAAATAAGGACAACCTTAGGAGCCCTGATACAAGGCATAAACAGAATACAAAACATTACCAAAAATGATGAAGAGAAACCAGATAACTGGGAGCTCCTAAAAATCAAACACCTATGCTCATCTAAAGACTTCACCAAAAGAGTAAAAAGACCACCTACAGACTGGGAAAAAATTTTCAGCTATGACTTCTCTGACCAGCGCCTGATCTCTAAAATCTATATGATTCTGTTAAATCTCAACCACAAAAAGACAAATAACCCAATCAAAAAGTGGGCAAAGGATATGAACACGCACTTCACTAAGGAAGATATTCAGGCAGCTAAGAGATACATGAGAAAATGCTCTCGATCATTAGCCATTAGAGAAATGCAAATTCAAACTACGATGAGATTCCATCTCACTCCAACAAGGCTGGCATTAATCCAAAAAACACAAAATAATAAATGTTGGAGAGGCTGCGGAGAAATTGGAACTCTTATACACTGCTGGTGGGAATGTAAAATGGTACAACCACTTTGGAAATCTATCTGGCATTTTCTTAAAAAATTAGAAATAGAACTACCATACAACCCAGAAATCCCACTCCTCGGAATATACCCTAGAGAAATAAGAGCCTTTACGTGAACAGATATATGCACACCCATGTTTACTGCAGCACTGTTTACGATAGCAAAACCTGGAAACAACCAAGGTGTCCGTCAATAGATGAATGGTTAAATAAATTATGGTATATTCACACAATAGAATGCTATGCATTGATAAAGAACGGTGACGAATCTGTGAAACATTTCATAACATGGAGGAACCTGGAAGGCATTACGCTGAGTGAACTTAGATGCAAAAGGACAAATATTGTATAAGACCGCTATTATAATATCTTGAGAAGTAGTATAAACTGAGAAGAACACATACTTTTGTGGTTACCAGAGGGGGGAGGGAGGGGGGTGGGAGATGATTATTTACTGATTACCTAGTAGATAAGAACTACTTTAGGTGAAGGGAAGGACAACACTCAATACAGGGAAGTTCATCTCAACTGGACTGGACCAAAACCAAAGAAGTTTCTGGGATAAACTGAATGCTTTGAAGGTCAGCAGAGCAAGGGCGGGGATTTGGGGACTATGGCTTAAAGGGACTTCTAAATCAATTGGCAAAATAAATTCTATTATGAAAACATTCTGCATCCCACTTTGAAGTGTGGCATCTGGGGTCTTAAAAGCTAACAAGTGGCCATCTAAGATGCATCAGTTGGTCTCAACCCACCTGGATCAAAGGAGAATGAAGAACACCAAGGTCACACGATAACTATGAGCCCAAGAGACAGAAAGGGCTGTCATCCTGAGACCAGAAGAACTAGATGGTGCCCAGCCACAACCGATGACTGCCCTGACAGGGAGCACAACAGAGAATCCCTGAGGGAGCAGGAGATCAGTGGGATGCAGACCCCAAATTCTCATAAAAAGACCATACTTAATGGTCTGACTGAGACTAGAAGAATCCCGGCGGTCATGGTCCCCAAACCTTCTCTTGCCCCAGGGTAGGAATCATTCCCGAAGACAACTCATCAGACATGGAAGGGATTGGACAATGGGTTGGACACAGATGCTGATGAAGAGTGAGCTACTTGTATCAGGTGGACACTTGAGACTGTGTTGGCATCCCCTGTCTGGAGGGGCGATGGGAGGGTAGACAGGGTTAGAAACTGGCAAAACGGTCACGAAAGGAGAGACTGGCAGGAGGGAGCGGGCTGGCTCATTGGGGGAGAGTAAATGGGAGTATGTAGTAAGGTGTATATAAGCTTATATGTGAGAGACTGACTTGATTTGTAAACTTTCACTTAAAGCACAATAAAAATTATTTTTAAAAAATCTATCACGCTACAGTTTATATGTATCCCTGTATATTCAGACAGCTTTGAGTACTGCATCTACATATAGAAAATATGTGACTCCTGAGATGTCAATGGTAATTACCATTGTATTTGTAGAGTTGTCTAATTTTATTATCTAGACATTTATTCCAAATTACAAGTGATTTGCCGTATGCAGGGAGTGTTGATACTCTTTTTCCCCTAAGGGCATATGGTATAAACAAAAGTCAAACAATAAATGATGAATATTATTGCTTTTGTAATATTAGAAAACATTCAGTTATTTGAATAAGAACTTTAATTCCAGTGTTTTTCTTGAGAAGGCTTTAAATCAGAGGGGCAATTGGGAAAGTATACCCATCTGTTAATATTTCCCAATTTCACATACTCTACAAAAATCGCAGAACCAGGATACTATCGATAACTCAATTAGAATATGCTTTCTAATTGCCAGATAGAATTTTTCTCTACTTTTTTCCCTTAATTACTTAAACTTAAATGAAAATATGTTTTTCTAAGAGAAGGATATTTTAGGAACGCTCTCAGATTAAAGGAACCCACTTTTCATAACAAAGAATGACTATGTTTGCAATTGTGCACAAAATTGCACACTTGCTACAGTTTTATCAGTTTGTTCATAAGAGACTCAAAGGAGTTAATTAAAATAAAAGGAAGGAAGGAAAAGTAATCTCTTATGGAGACTGGTGTTGAGGATCTACCAATTACATATAATAATAATAAGCTAAAAATTGTAAATTGCTTTAAATACAAATCTGAGGGGACATTATTCCAACAGATAACTAGAAATGATTTAAACACTATATGACACGTCAACAAGATTCTGATTCTTCACTACCCTCAATCTTTATGAGTAATTCTTCTGATCAGAGGTTTTATCTCAAACAGGAAACATTTTCTGGACTCCATTATGCAATATATTAAAATTCGGTTAGCTAGATTGTTGCCCAACCAAGTACTTGAGAACAAATATTTGTGTTGTTAGTTACCATCAGTTGGTTGCGACTCAGCGACATCACGTACAACAGAAAGAAACACAGCCTGTCTTTCCCCATTCACAAAATCACCGCTATGTTTGAGCCCATTTTTGCAGCTGCTGTGTCAATCCATCTAGTTGAGAATCTTCTTTTTCTCTGACCCTCTACTTTTCCAAGCATGATGTCCTTCTCAAGGTACTGGTCCCACCTGATAACATGTCCAAAGCACGTGAGATAATGTGTCACCATGCTTGCTTCTAAGGGGCATTCTGGCTGAACTTCTTCCAAGAAGGATTTGTTCATTCTTCTGTCAGTCCGTGGTATTCTTTGCCAACACCATAATTCAAAGTCATCAGTTCTTCTTTGATCTTCCTTATTCAGCCTCCTGGTTTCGCCTGCATATGAGGTGATTTAAAATACTATGGCTTGGGTCAGACACATCTTGGTCCTTAAAGTAACATCTTTGCTTTTGAACACTTTAAAGAGGTCTTTTGCAGCAGTTTTCCTAGTACAATGCATCCTTTGATTTCTTGACTGCTGCTTCTGTGGGCGTTGATTGTGAATCCAAGTAAAATGAAATCCTTGACAACTTCAATCTTTTCTCCATTTATCACGATACTGCTAATTGGTCCAGTTGTGAAGAGTTTTGGATTTGGGTTTTTTTGTTGTTGTTTTTTATTTTGAGGTGTAATCCATACTGAAGGCTCTAGTCTTCGATATTCATCAGTAAGTGCTTGAAGTCCTCTTGGCTTTCAGCAAGTAAGGTCATGTCCTCTGCATATCACAGGTTGTTAATGATTCTTCCTCCAATCCAGATGTCACATTCTTCTTAATATACTCCATCTTCTTGGATTATTTGCTCAGCATACAGATTCAATGAATATGGCGAAAGGATATGACCCTGATATACACCTTTTCTGATTTTAAACGTTGCTGAATCCCCTTGTTCTGTTTGAAAAACTGCCTCTTGGTCCATGTACAGTTTCCTTACAAGCACAATTAAGTGTTCTGGAATTCCCATTCTTTGTAGTGTTATCCATAATTTGTTATGATCTACACAGCAACGATAACCCTTGTTTTATGTCCTCTTCTTAATCCAGTTTGAATTTCTGGCAGTTCCCATAATGTACTGTCGCCACTGCTTTTGAATGATCTTCAGCAAAATTTTACTTGTGTGTGATATTAATGATATTGTTTGATAATTTCCACTTTCTGTGGGATCACCGTTCGTTGGAATGGGCACTTTTGTCTGGCCAGGTAGCTGTCTTCCAAATTTCTTGGCATAGACAGGTGAACACCTCTAGTACTGCATCCATTTGTTGAAACAACTCAATTGGTAGCTCTTAATTCCTGGACCCTTTTTTTCTTAATGCCTTCAGTGCAGCTTGGACTTCTTCCTTCACTACCATTGGTTCTTGGCCATATCCTGCCTCCTAAAATGGTTGATCATTGACCAATTCTTTTTGGTACAGTGGCTCTGTGTATTCCTTCCATCTTCTTTTGATGCTTCCTCCATTGTTCAGTATTTTCCCAGCAGAATCCTTCAATATTGCAACTCAAGGCTTGAATTTATTCTGCAGTTCTTTCAGCTTGAGAAATGCTGAGTGTGTTCTTTCCATTTGGTTTCTAATACCATGTCTTTGTACATTTCCCTATAATACTTTACTATGTCTTCTCAAGCCACCCTTTGAAATCTTCTGTTCAACTATTTTACTTCGTCATTCCTTCCATTCGCTTTAGCTACTCAAAATTCAAGAGCAAGTTTCAGAGTCTCTTCTGACATCCATTTTGGTCTTTCCTTTTTAATGACGTTTTGCATTCTTCGTGTCTGATGTCCTTAATGTCATTCCACAACTTGTCTGGTCTTCAGTCATTAGTGTTCAGTGCATCAAATCTATTCTTGGAATGGTGTCTAAATTCAGGTGGGGTACTCAAGGTGGTATTTTGCTCTTGTGGATTTGCTCTAATTTTCTTCAGCTTCAACGTGAACTTACATATGAGCAGTTGATGATCTGTTCTGAAGTCGGCCCCTTGCCTTGTTCTGACTGATGATATTGAGCTTTTCCATTGCCTCTTTCTACAGATGGAGGCAATTTGATTCCTGTGCAATCTGTCTGGTGAGATCCATGTGTATCGTTGCAATTTATGTTATTGAAAAAAAGATAATTGCTATGAAGAAGTTGTTGGTCTTGCAAAACTCTATCACAGGATCTCTGGTGTCATTTCTATCACCAAAGCCACATATTCCAAGTATTGATCAATCCTTCTTTGTTTCCAACTTTCGCGTTTCAATCACCAGTAATTACCAGTATGTTTGATCAATTTTAGATTTGGAAATTGGTAAAAATCTTCAATTTCCTCATCTTTGGCCTTAGTGGTTGATTCTTAAATTCGAATAATTGTCGTATTAGCTGGTCTTCCTTGTAGGCATGTCGATATTTTTCTATTACTGACAGCATTGTACTTCAGGATAGATCTTGAAATGTTCTTTTTGACGATGAATGTGATGCTGTTCCTCTTCAATTTGTCATTCTTGGCATAGTAGACCATACGATTGCCTTAACCCAAACGGCAACTACTAGTCCTTTTCAGCTATCTAATGACTAGGATATTGATCTTTTTACATTTCATACAATTTTTGTTGACTTTCAATTTCCCTAGATTCATACTTCATAAATTCCATGCTGATTATTAGTGGATGCTTGCAGCTGGTTCTTCTAATTCTGAGTCATGCCATACCAGCAAATGAAGGTCCTAAAAGCTTGACTCCATCTACGTCATTAAGGTCGAGTGTACCTTGGGGAGGCAGCTTTTCCCCAGTCATACTCTGAGTGCCTTCCAACCTGAGGGGCTTCCAACCTTCCAGCATTATATTAGAAAATGTTCAGCTGCTATTCATAAGTTTTTCACTGTCTAATTTTTTATTTCACAAGTAGTTATTTAGGATGACACAAGCCTAGTAGAAGGAGAAGCCTAGTGGTATGATTATCAATATGATAGCAATTTTTACAACTTACCAAAACAGCTTTTCTCTTGATAAATTACGAGCATTTTGTGAGCAAAGAGAACATTTTGCTCAGAATTGCCTGCCAAATGGCTTGATGTAGATCACTCAGTCAGTAAAATGTTTGTTAAATGAATCAACAAATAGATGGAAGAATTTTGAACTGAGATGACACTGTCTCTGTGAATTTCAATGACTCTGCGTACCTGAATCTAAAAGTTCCACCCAACCTCCTTTGCCAACAGAAGCATCCCTCTTCCTCTACCTCATGAGATTGGTCATGCATTATTTAGAACTCACTGATTACCTCACCTGAAGTAGTTGCCTTTAAAATTCTTCTTATGAGTGTATTTACCACTCCTAGACTGTCTTTTAGTGTATAACATGTATCAGGCCTGCCATTATCCATGGGATGAAAAATTCTTACTTAGAAGGAGAGCATAGATATTAAAAGTTTTACAATATTTTTCTCATTAATTTGATCATAAATATGAAAAATTATTTTGAAATGGATTCTCATAACAAAAGTCAGGGAAGGAAACACATGATTTTACACTGAGCTCATTGTATTAAAATGAGTGCATTTATCAGAAACCCTGGATTCACTAGGCCACCTTAAGTAGGTAGGAAGGATTCTAGTGGATTTATCAGGTGGTTAATAATCTGATGACTCAAGGGTAACCTACAACAAAAGAAGTAAAATGTCATAAACACCTCAATATACAGATTAAATTGATGAGATATATTTGTTAGAATGCATTCATCACGTTCAAGCTATTCATTAACCTCAAAATTATGTTCCCTACCAGGTGGCTATTATAATGCAAAGGCAAATCTGTTAGAGGTCTGACTGCAATTGTTTCAGCTGTGTGATGGAGAGGCAGGTTTTGGAGGTCTGATACTGCTCTACTTATTAAACAGAGCCTTCACCTACCCACAGTACAGACCGGAGGGCTGAGGCTTAATCCATGCCACCTAGCACCACGCGAAAGCGATCTGAGGATAATGGTGCCTACCAGTCTTTACGGATATAAGCATTGGGTGCCTAAGGCACAGCTGCAGAGTCCACCCAACAGAGCACTCTAGAGAACAGAGACGCTACATCCTCACTGACAGTTGGGGGAAAGCTGTCAGCACCCTACTCTCCTCAGGGTGCGACCCCTTGCCGCTACCAGAAACCAGTGTATACAACCATCACCACTACTCCTCTAAGATAGTAGGTGAGAGCTTAAACCACACAGTAGGTGGCTGACTGTCAGGACACCTGAGCTGATTCTATTAAAGAATAGTGAATGGACTCATAGGCTTATTTACCTGGTAACAGTTCTAACCATCTGGTAACAGGACATTAGTGCTTCAAGGGCTCCAATGACCAAGTTAGCATACTCTAGTAGCCTATCTGAGTATATAGAAACAAAGCAAAACAAAAAGGACACTGTCAGCAAACATAAAATAAATTATTAGAACAACTTATAGATGGCTCAGAGACAGCAGTCAATATCAAATCACATAAAGAAGCAGACCATGATTGCTTCTACAAACTCCCAAAATAGAGAATCAAGGTCTCTCCCAGAGGAAGATGTATCCTGGAATTGGCAGATGTAGAATACAGAGGATTAGCATACCGAACACTTCAAGACTTCAGGGACAACATCAGGAATGAAATCAGGCAATGTACAAAAAAAGCCAAGGAACACACAGATAAAGCAGTTGAAGATATTAAAAAGATTATTCAAGAACATAATGAAAAATTTAATAGGCTGCAAGAATCCATAGAGAGACAGCACTCAGAAACCCAAAAGATTAACAATAAAATTACAGAATTAGACAAATCAATAGGAAGTCAGAGAAGCAGAATTGAGGAATTGAAATGCAGAATTGTGGAGATGGCGGATAAGGCACTTGGCACCAATGTACTTAAAGAAAAATCAGATAAAAGAATTTAGAAAAATGAAGAAACACTAAGAATCAAGTAGGACTCTATCAAGAACAACTTGTGTGTGATTAGAATTCCAGAAGAGGAAGGGATAACAGAAAATACAGAGAGAATTATTGAAGATTTGTTGGCAGAAAACTTCCCTGACATGGCGGAAAATGAAAGGTTATCTATCCAAGATACTCATTGAACCACATAAAAGGCAGATCCCAAAAGAAAATCACCCAAACATATTATCATCAAAATTGCAAAACCAAAGATAAGAGAAAATTTTAAGAGCAGCCAGGGATAAATGAAAAGTTACCTACGAAGTAGAATGAATACGAATAAGTTCCAACTACTCGGCAGAAAACATGCAGGCAAGAAGGCAATGGGATGACATACACACAGCACTGAAGGAGAAAAATTGCTAGCCAAGAATCATATATCCAACAAACCTCTCTCTCAAATATGAAGGGGAAATTAAGTCATTTAGAAATAAACACAAGCTTAGAGGATTTGCAAAAAACAAACCAAAACTACAAGAAGTACTTAAGGGAATTCTCTGGATAGGAAGCCAATAATATCAGATATCAACACAACACAAGGACACAGAACAGAGCATCCTGATATCAACTAAGATAGGGAAATCACAAAAATGAAATAAGATTTTAAAAAAGGCTCAAAACGTGGAATCACTGACATCATTATGTAAAAGATGACAATAATCAATAAAGAGGGATGAAATAAATACAGCAGGCATAAACCTTCCATATGGAGAGGAAATCAAAGCAATGTAGGGAGATACAAAGTAGGTTCATACTTAGAAAAACAGGGGTAGATATTAAGGTAACCACAAATAAGACTAACAATCCCAAACTTCAAAATAAAAACCAAGGTAAAAATAAAGACTCAGCAAAAACAAATTCATCTACAACGAAAAAGACGAACACACAATTTACAACGAAAAAGTTCTCAGCACAAAAAAGTAAGTGGAAAATGAAACTGTCAACAATACAGAAAAATGCATCAAAATGACAGCACTAAATTCATACCTCTCTATAATTACCCTGAAGGTAAATGGACTAAATGCACCAATAAAGAGACAGAGAGTCATAGATTGGATAAAAAAACATAATTCAGCTATATGCTGCCTACAAGAGACACACCTTAGACTTAGAGACACAAACTAAAACTCAAAGGGTGGAAAAAATACATCAAGCAAACAACAATCAAAAACAAGCAGGAGTGGCAATATTAATTTCTGACTAAATAGACTTTAAAGTTAAATCCACCACAAAGGATAAGGAAAGACACTATCTAATGATTAAAGGGACAATTTACTAGGAAGATATAACCATATTAAATACATATGCACGCAATGACAGGGCTGCAAGATACATAAAACAAACTCTAACAGCATTGAAAAGTGAGATAGACAGCTCTGGAATTATAGTAGGAGACTTCAACACACCACATTTGGTGAAGGATAGGACATCCAGTAAGAAGCTCAGTAAAGACACAGAAGATCTAAATGCCACAATCAACGAACTTGACCTCATAGACATACAGAAAACTCCACCCAACAGCTGCAAAGTATACTTTCTTTTCTAGTGCACATGAAATATTCTCTAGAATAGACCACATACTAGGTCATAAAGCAAGCCTTAGCAGAATCCAAAACATCAAAATATTACAAAGCATCTTCTCAGACCATAAGGCCATAAAAGTAGAAGACAAAAACAGAAAAAGCAGGGAAAAGAAATCAAATACTTGGAAATGGAACAATACCCTGCTCCAAAAAGACTGGATTATAGAAGACATTAAGGAGGGAATAAACAAACTCATAGAATCCAATGAGAATGAAAACACTTCCTATCAGAACCTTTGGGATACAGCAAAAGCAGTGCTCAGAGGTCAATTGATGTCAATAAATGAACACATACGAAAAGAAGAAAGGGCCAAAATCAAAGAACTGTCCCTACAACTTGGACACAAATAAAGAGAGTAAAAAAAGAAACCCTCAGGAACCAGAAGAAAATAAATAATAAAAATTAGTGCAGCATTAAATGAATTAGAGAACAGAAAACAATTGAAAGAGTTAACAAACAAAAAGCTGATTATTTGAAAAAATTAACAAAGTTGGTAAACCATTGGCTAGGCTAACAAAAGAAAAACAGGAAACAAATAGCCCAAATGAGAAATGAGATGGGTGATATTACAACAGACCCAGATGAAATTAAAAGAATCGAATCAGATTACTATGAAAAACTGTACTCTAACAAATTGGAAAACCTGGAAGAAATGGGTGAACTCCTAGAAACACACTATCTACCTAAACTAACACAAACACAGGTAGAACAGCTAAGTTGACAGATAACAAAAGAAGAGATTGAAAAGATAATCAAAAAACTCCCAACAAAAAAAGTCCTGGCTCTGACAGCTTCACTGCACAGTTCTACCAGACTTTCAGAGAAGAGGTTACTCCACTACTACTAAAGGTATTTCAGACCATAGAAGAGGACGAAATACTCCCAAACTCATTCTATGAAGCCAGCATATCCCTGATACCAAAATGAGCTGAAGACACCTAAAAAAGAAAATTACAGACCTATGTCCCTCATGAACTGATACACAACAATCCTCAACAAAATTCTAGCCAATAGAATTCAACAACATGTCAAAAAAGTAATTCACCATGACCAAGTGGGATTCATACCAGGTATGCAGGGATGGTTCAACATCAGAAAAACAATTAATGTAATCCACCACATAAATTAAAAAAAAGACAAGAATCACATGATTTTATCAATTGATGCAGAAAAGGCATTTGACAAAGTTCAACACCCATTCAGGATAAAAACTCTCAGCAAAATAGGAATAGAAGGAAAATTCCTCAACATAATAAAGGGCATTTATACAAAGTCAACAGCCACCATCATCCTAAATGGAGTGAGCCTGAGAGTAATCCCCTAGAGAACAGAAACCAGACAAGGATGAGACTTACCACCAGTCTTATTCAACAGTGTGCTGGAAGTCCTAGCCAGAGCAATTAGGCTACAAAAAGAAAATAAAGGGCATCCAGATTGAAAATAAAGGAAGAAGTAAAAGTAACTCTATTTGCAGATGACATGATCTTATACACAGAAAAACCTAAAAAATCCTCAAGAAAACTACTGAAACTGATAGAAGGGTTCAGCAGAGTATTGGGATACAAGATAAACATACAAAAATCAATTGAATTCCGTCACACACACCACACACCAACAAAAAGAACATCAGAGAAGAAATCACGAAATCAAAACCATTTACAGTAGCCCCCGACAAGATAAAATACCTAGGAATAAATCCAACCAGAGACGTAAAAGACCTACAGAAAGAAAACTACAAGACACTACTGCAAGAAACCCAAAAAGACTTTCATAAGTGGAAAAACATACCTTGCTCATGGATAGGAAGACTTAACATTGTAAAAATGTCTGTTCTCTCAAAAGCTATCTATAGATACAATGCAATTCTGACCCAAATTCCAACAACATTTTTTAATGAGATGGACAAAGAAATCACAAACTTCGTATGGAAGAGAAGAAGGCCCTGGATAAGTAAAGCATTGCTGAAAAAGAAGAACAAAGTGGGAGGCCTCACTCTACCTAATGACAGTCAAAACAGCCTGGTACTTGTACAAAAACAGATACATAGACCAATGGAACAGAATGGAGAATCCCAACATAAATACATCCACATGTGAGCAGCTGATATTTAACAAAGACACAAACTCAGTTAAATGGAGAAAAGACACTCCGTTTAGCCAATGGTCCTGGCATAACTGGATACCCATCTGCAAAAAAAAAAAAAAAAGAAAGAAAGAAAGAAGACCCGTATCTCACACCATCCACAGAGAAAAAAAATTAACTCAAAATGCCTCAAAGTCCTAAATATCAAGTCAAAAATGATAAAGACCATGGGAGAAAAAATAGGGACAATGCTACAAGCCCTAATGCATGGTATAAACTGTAAACCAAACATTACTAACAATGTAGAAGAGAAACTAGATAACTGCGAGCTCCCCAAAATCAAACACCTATGCTCATCCAAAGACTTCACCAAAAGAGTAAAAAGATTACCTACAGACTGGGAAAAAGTTTTTAGCTATGACGTATCTATCTGATCAGCATCTGATCTCTAAAATCTACGTGGTACTGCAAAACTCAACTACAAAAAGCCAAATAACCCGATTAAAATGGACAAAAGATATCAGCAGGTACTTCACTAAAGAAGACATTCAGATAGCTAACAGACACATGAGGAAATGCTCGTAATCATTAGCCATTAGAGAAATGCAAATCCAAGCTACATTGGGATTCCCTTTCACTCCAACAAGGTTGGCATTAATCCAAAAAACACAAAACAATAAATGTTGGAGAGGTTGTGCAGAGACTGGAACACTTCTACACTGCTGGTGAGAATGTAAAATGGTACAACCACTTTGGAAGTCGATTTGGCACTTATTTAAAAAACTAGAAATAGAAATACCATACCATCCAGCAATCCCACTCCTTGGACTATATCCTACAGAAATAGCAAAAAGATGGAAGCGACCAAGGTGTCCATCAACAGATGGGGGATCATGACCACTGGGGTCCTTCCAGTCTCAGTCAGACCATTAAGTCTGGTCTTATGAGAATTTGGGGTCTGCATCCCACTGATCTCCTGCTCCCTCAGGGGTTCTCTGTTGTGTTCCCTGTCAGGGCAGTCATTGGTTGTAGCCGGGCACCATCTAGTTCTTCTGGTCTCAGGCTGATGTAGTCTCTGGTTCATGTGGCCCTTTCTGTCTCTTGGGCTCATAATCACCTTGTGTCCTTGGTGTTCTTCATTCTCCTTTGATGAAGGTGGGCTGAGACCAATTGATGCATCTTAGATGGCTGCTTGCTAGCGTTTAAGACCCCAGACACAACTCTTCAAAGTGGGATGCAGAATGTTTTCTTAATAGATTTTATTATGCCATTTGGCTTAGATGTCCCCTGAAACCATGGTCCCCAAACCACTGCCCCTGCTACGCTGACCTTCGAAACATTCAGTTTATTCAGGAAACTTCTTTGCTTTTGGTTTAGTCCAATTGTGCTGACCTCCCCTCTATTCTGTGCTGTCTTTCCCTTCACCTAAAGTAGTTCTTATATACTATCTAATTAGTGAATGCCCCTCTCTCCCCTCCCCGCTCCCCCTCTCATAACCACAAAAGAGTGTTTTCTTCTCAGTTTAAACTATTTCTCAAGTTCTTATAATAGTGGTCTTATACAATATTTGTCCTTTTGCAACTGGCTATTTTCACTCGGCATAATGCCTTCCAGTTTCTTCCATGTTATGAAATGTTTCACAGATTCCTCACTGTTCTTTATCGATGCGTACTGTTCCATTGTGTGACTATACCATAATTTATTTATCCATTCATCTGTTGATAGGCACCTTGGTTGCTTCCATCTTTTCGCTATTGTAAACAGTGCTGCAATAAACATGGGAGTGCATATATCTGTTCATGTAAAGGCTCTTATTTCTCTAGGCTTTTTAAGGAAGCGCCAAATGGATTTCCAAAGTGGTTGTACCATTTTACGTCCCCACCTGCAGCGTATAAGTGTTCCAATCTCTCCACAGCCTCTCCAACATTTATTGTTTTGTGTTTTTTGGATTGATGCCAGCCTTGCTGGAGTGAGATGGAATCTCGTTGTAGTTTTGGTTTGCATTTCTCTAATGGCTAATGATCATGAGAATTTCCTCATGTTGTTAGCTACCTGAATGTCTTCTTTAGTGAAGCGTCTTTTGCCCATTTTTTTAATTGGGTTGTTTGTGTTTTTCAGTTGAGTTTTTACACTGTCATGTAGATTTTAGAGAACAGGTGTTGATCAGAAATGTCATAGCTAAAAACTTTTTCTCAATCTGTAGGTAATCTTTTTACTTTTTTGAAGTCTTTGGATGAGTGTAGGTGTTTGATTTTTAGGAGCTCCCAGTTATCTACTTTGTCTTCTGCATTTTTAGTAATGTTTTGTGTACTGTTTCTCTTAACGTTGTCCCTATTTTTTCTTTCATGATCTCTGTCGTTTTAGATTTTATACATAGGTCTTTGATCTGTTTTGAGCTTGTTCTTGTACATGGAGTGAGGTATGGGTTTTGGTTCATTTTTTTGCAGATGGATATCCAGTTATGCTGGCACCGTTTTTAAAAAGACTGTCTTGTTCCCATTTAACTGTTTTCAGGTCTTTGTCAAGTATCAACTGCTCATGTATGGATGGATTTATGTCTGGATTCTCAATTCGGTTCCATTGGTCTAAGTATCTGCTTTTGTACAAGTACCAGGCTGTTTTGACTACTGTGGCAGTATAATAGGTCCTAAAATCAGGTAGAGTAAGGCCTCCCACTTTGTTCTTCTTTTCCATTAATGCTTTACTTATCCGGGGCCTCTTTCCTTTCCTTATGAAGTTGGGGATTTGTTTTTCCATTTTATTAAAGAATGTCATGGAATTTGGATTGGAATTGCATTAAATACATAGATCACTTTGGGCAGCATAGACATTTTTATAATTTTAAGGCTTCCTGTCCATGAGCAAGGTAGGTTTTTCCACTTAAGTAGGTCTCTTTTGGTTTCTTGCAGAAGTGTTTTGCAGTTTTCTTTGTAAAGGTCTCTTACATCTCTGGTAAGATTTATTCCTAAGTATTTTATCTTCTTGGGGGCTGCTGTAAATGGTATTGATTTGGTGATTTCCTCTTTGAAGTTCTTTTTGTGGGTGTAGAGGAATCCAACTGATTTTTGTATGTCTATTTGTATCCCGATACTTTGCTGAACTCTTCTATTAGTTTCAGTAGTTTTCTGGAGGATTCCTTAGGGTTTTCTGTGTAGAAGATCATGTGGTCTGAAAATAGATATAATTTTTCTTCTTCCTTGCCAATCCGGATGCCCTTTGTTTCTTTGTCTAGCCTAATTGCTCTGGCTAGAACCTCTAGCACAATGTTGAATAACAGCAGTGATAAAGGGCATCCTTGTCTGCTTCCCGATCTCAATGGGAATGTTTTCAGGCTCTCTCCATTTAGGGTGATGTTGGCTGTTGGCTTTGTATAGATGCCCTTTATTATGTTGAGGAATTTTCCTTCAATTCCTATTTTGCTGAGAGTTTTTATGCTGAATGGGTGTTGAATTTGTCAAATGCCTTTTCTGCATCAGTTGATAAAATCATGTGATTCTTGTCTTTTATTTATTTATGTCGTGGATTACATTAACTGTTTTTCTAATGATGAACCCGCATACCTGTTATGAATCCCACTTGGTCATGGTGAATTATTTTTTTGACATGTTGTTGAATTCTCTTGGCTAGAATTTTGTTGAGGATTGTTGCGTATCAGTTCATGTGGAACATAGGTCTGTAATTTTCTTTTTTAGGTGTCTTCAGCTCATTTTGGTATCAGGGATATGCTGGCTTCATAGAATGAGTTTGGGAGTATTCCGTCCTCTTCTATGGTCTGAAATACCTTTACTAGTAGTGGAGTTACCTCTTCTCTGAAAGTCTGGTAGAACCGTGCAGTGAAGCTGTCAGAGCCAGGACTTTTTTTGTTGGGAGTTTTTTGCTTATCTTTTCAATCTCTTCTTTTGTTATCTGTCAACTTAGCTGTTCTACCTGTGTTTGTGTTAGTTTAGGTAGATAGTGTGTTTCTAGGAGTTCACCCATTTCTTCCAGGTTTTCCAATTTGTTAGAGTACAATTTTTCATAGTAATCTGATACGATTCTTTTAATTTCAGTTGGGCCTGTTGTAATATCACCCATCTCAATTCTTATTCAGGTTATTTGTTTCCTCTCCTGTTT
Source organism: Loxodonta africana (assembly GCF_030014295.1). Taxonomy (NCBI): domain Eukaryota; kingdom Metazoa; phylum Chordata; class Mammalia; order Proboscidea; family Elephantidae; genus Loxodonta; species Loxodonta africana. The sequence continues at coordinate 429,050 of NW_026974904.1, read as the reverse complement.
TACTTTGGTGAGTTTGGCCTATGGTTTATCAATTTTTTTTTTTTTATTTTTTCAAAGAACCAACTTTTGGTCTTGTTAATTCTTTCAATTGTTTTTCTGTTTTCTATTTCATTTAGTTCAGCTCTAATTTTTATTAAATGTTTTCTTCTGGTGTTTGAGGGTTTCTTTTGTTGTTTTCTTTATATTTATTCAAGTTGTAGGGATAATTCTTAGATTTTGGCCCTTTCTTCTTTTTTGTATGTGTGCATTTATTGATATAAATTGACCTCTGAGCACTGCTTTCACTGTGTCCCAAAGGTTCTGATAGGAAGTGTTTTCATTCTCATGGAATTCTATGCAATCCTTTATTTCATCCTTAATGTCTTCTATAATCCAATCTTTTCTGAGCGGGGTATTGTTCAGTTTCCAAGTGTTTGATTTCTTTTCCCTGTTTGTTCTGTTATTGATTTCCACTTTTATAACGTTATGGTCAGAGAAGATGCTTTGTAATATTTACACGTTTTGGATTCTTCTAAGGCTTGCTTTATGACCTAATATGTGGTCTATTCTAGAGAATGTTCCATGTGCACTAGAAAAGAAAGTATACTTGTTTGCTGTAGGTCTATGAAGTCATGTTGGTTGATTGAGGCATTTAGATCTTCTGCGTCTTTATTGATCTTCATTCTGGATGTCCTGTCCTTTCCTGAAAGTGATGTGTTGAAGTCTCCTACTATTATTGTGGAGCTGTCTATCTCACTTTTCAATGCTGATAGAGTTTGTTTTATGTATCTTTTAGCCCTATCATTGGGTGCATAAACATTAAATGTGGTTATATCTTCTTTTTATAAAAAAATAACTTTAATGATTGTATAGTGTCGTTTGTTACCCTTTATGATTGACTTAACTTTAAAGCCTGTTTGTCAGAAATTAATATTGCCACTCCTGCTCTTTTTTGATTGTTGTTTGCTTGAAGTATTTTTTCCATTCTTTGAGTTTTAGTTTGTTTGTGTCTCGAAGTCTAAGGTGTCTCTTGTAGGCAGCATACAGACAGATTGTGTTTTTTAATCCATTCTGCCACTCTTTGTCTCTTTATTGGTACATTTAGTCCGTTTATATTCAGCGTGATTATGGATGTGTATGAATTTCATGTTATCATTTTGATGTCTCTCTGTGTGTGTTATTAACAGTTTCTTTTTCCCACTTAATTTTATGTGCTGAGTAGATTATATATAGTCCCTTCCTCATACTCTTTGTTGTTGATTTTGTTTCTGCTGTGTATTTTTTCTTGTATTTTATTTTGATGAGTAGAATACTTTGTCTCCTTTTGGTTACCTTATTATTTACCCCTGTTGTTGTTAGGTGCCGTTGAGTCGGTTCCGACTCATAGTGACCCTATGCACAACAGAACAAAACACAGCCCGGTTCCGCGCCATCCTCACAATAGTTGTTATGCTTGAGCTCATTGTTGCAGCCACTGTGTCAATCCACCTTTTTGAGGGTCTTCCTCTTTTCCACTGACCCTGTACTCTGCCAAGCATGACGTCCTTCTCCAGGGACTCATCCCTCCTGACAACATGTCCAAAATATGTAAGACGCAGTCTCACCATCCTTGCCTCTAAGGAGCATTCTGGCCGCACTTCTTCCAAGACAGATGTGTTCGTTCTTTTGGCAGTCCATGGTATAGTCAATATTCTTTGCCCACACCACAATTCAAAAGTGTCAACTCTTCTTCGGTCTTCCTTATTCATTGTCCACCTTTCACATGCATATGATGCGAATGAAAATACCATGGCTTGGGTCAGGCGCACCTTAGTGTTCAGGGTGACATCTTTGCTCTTCAACACTTTGAAGAGGTCCTTTGCAGCAGATTTGCCCAATGCAATGCGTGTTTTGATTTCTCGACTGCTGCTTCGGTGGCTGTTGATTGTGGATCCAAGTAAAATGAAATCCTTGACAACTTCAACCTTTTCTCCGTTTATCATAATGTTGCTCATTGGTCCAGTTGTGAGGATTTTTGTTTTCTTTATGTTGAGGTGTAATCCATACTGAAGGCTGTGGTCTTTGATCTTCATTAGTAAGTGCTTCAAGTCCTCTTCACTTTCAGCAAGCAAGGTTGTATCATCTGCCTAATGCAGATTGTTAATGAGTCTTCCTCAAATCCTGATGCCCCGTTCTTCTTCATATAGTCCAGCTTCTCGGATTATTTGTTCAGCATACAGATTAAGTTTTTCCCTAGTTTTCTAAATTTAAACCTTACTTTCACTTCTTTGTATCGCCGTATCGTCCTGTCCGTATGGAAGATCTATGATTACATTTCTTAGTCCCTCTTACTTTTTTAATGTTGAGCTTTTTTTTTATCTTGCTTTTTTTTTTCTCTGTCTGAGTTGACTTCTGATTGCTCTGTCCAGTGTTCTAGTCTTGGGTTGATGCCTGATATTATTGATTTTCTAACAAAAGAGCTCCCTTTAGTATGTCTCATAGTTTTGGTTTTTTTTTTTTTTTTTTTTTTTTTACAAATTCCCTAAACTTCTATTTATCTAGATATGTCCTACTTTCCCCTTTGTATTTAAGGGACAGTTTTGCTGGATATATGATTCTTGGTTGGCAATTTTTTTCCTTCAATTTTTTTAAATAAGTCATCCCATTGCCTTCTTGCCTGCATGGTTTCTGCATAGTAGTCTGAGCTTATTCTTATTGACTCTCCTTTGTAGGTGACTTTTTGTCTATTAAAATACTCTCTCTATCTGTGGCTTTGGCAAGTTGGATTATAATATCTCTTGGTGGCTATCTTTTAACATCTACCTTATGTGGAATTCGATAAGCATCTTAGATAGATATCTTCTCATCTTTCACAATATCAGGGAAGTTTTCTGCCAAAAAATCAACAATTCTCTCCACATATTTTCTGTTATCCCTCCCTGTTCTCATTCTTCAGTCCCTAGCAGGTTATTTCTCTTGATAGAGTCCCACGTGGTTCTTAAAGTTTCTTCATTTTTTAAAATTCTTTTATTGGATTTTTCCTCGAATATGTTACTGCCAAGTGATTTATCTTCAAGTTGAGAAATTATGGCTCCTACTTGCTCAATTCTGCTCCTCTGATTTTCTGTTGAGTTGTGTAATTCTGTAATTTTTTTGTTAATCTTCTGAATTTCTGATCGTTGTCTGTCTATGGATTTTTCCAGCTTATTAAATTTTTCATTATGTTTCTGAATGATCTTTTTAATTTCTTCAATTATTTTATCTGTGTGTTTCTTGGCTTGTTCTGCGTATTGTCTCATTTCCTTCCTGATGTCTTGAAGAGTTCTGTATGTTAATCTTTTGTATTCTGCCTCTGGTAATTCCAGGATTGCACTTTTATCTAGAAGATCCCTGGATTCTTTGTTTTGAGAGCTTATTGAGGTGATCATGGTCTGTTTCTTTATGTGACTTGATATTGACTGTTGTCTCTGAGCCATCTATGAGTTATTATATTAGTTTATTCCTGCTTACTGTATCGTAGCCTCTTGCTTTGTTTTGTTTGGTTTTGATATGCCCAAATGGGTTGTTTGAGTGATCTAGCTTGATTATTTTCACCTTTGGAACACTGTCGTCCTGTCCTCAGATGGAAAGAGCTGTTATCAGTTATATCATTCTAGGAGTCCATTCACTTTTCTTGTATGGATTCAGCTCAGGTGTCCAGGTAGCTGATCATGAAGTGTGTGGTACAGGCTCTGTCCTACAGTCTTAGAGGGGCAGTGGAAATTGGTGTATATACCAATATCTGATTGCAGCAGGGGGTCACACTCTGAAAAAGGCGTGGGGCTGAGAGCTGACTCCCAAGTGTCTCTGAGGAAAGTGCATCCCTGTTCCCTAGAGTGCTCAGGTGGGTGGGTTCTTCAGACAGACCATGGGCTCCTAATATTTTTGGTTGTAAAGACTGGGAGGTACCAGTTATCCTTGGACCCCTGTAGTGGGTGGCTGAGTGACCTGAGTGGAGCTATCAGTCCTTAGGCCCGTCATGTGGGTAGGTGAGGACCCTGTTTAATGGGCAAAGCAATGCTAAACATCACCCACCTTTCCGCCGCACAGCTGAAATGGTTAGAGTCTGCCAACAAGGGTCTAGTCTCCTGAAATAGGCCCACACAGGTCCATACAGAGGGGAAAGGTGCTCAAAGTCCATGGACTGTTTATGCCTGGACAGGGGCCACTTCTGTGCTGAGCTCCCCTGGTTAGTGGAGCTGGCAAATTCTTTTCCCCCAATTGCAAATTTTTTCCTTCTCCATGGCTGGGTGGATGGCTCTAGGCACTCAACAGTGCCTATCTCAGGCCCAGAGAATTCAGCCCCTGAAGCTGGCTTGTGAGTGGGGGGCGCGGTGAAACATACGGAAGTACTTAGCTTTTGCTGAGAGCGCCATTCTTCTCTGGTTCTGAAGGTATGAGTAGGCTGTGTGGCTGACTGCTTCTCCCTAAGGAAACTGTGGCAAAATGCTAGTACCAACCCACTGCCGCCACTCTGGAATGATGCCTGAGGGCTTTCCGAGATTCAGGCCCAGTAACTCCTCTCTACTTCTGTACTGTCTCTTCTTCCCCCTTCCCCTCTGTTCTTTTTCTAAACTTGCCTTTGAAGCTCAGGGCTTCTAGCTTGTCATAAATATACTCGTTTCACTTTTTTTGGGGGGGTCTTTGTTGTATAGAGGGTTCGCCGGGAGCATCTGTCTATTCCACCTACTTAGCTCAGCCAGCGTAAACAAAATCTTTTCAATGCTCTAAAACTAAGAGAAATAGATCACAAATACTAAACATGCAGTGGTAAAATTATAGGTATATGGTTTCACAGTTCTGAAATTGTATATATTTACTAGGTTTAGACAAATAAAGAAGTGAATTTTAATAACGGGATTCCCTGGTTGGTGCAAATGGTTAGCATTCTCAGCTGCTAACCGAAAGGCATATGTTCAAAACTTTCACATTTCTAATGAAGACAATTCTTTACAAATTTGATCAAAATTTCACCTTGTATAAGAAAGTGGGTTTCTTATTTTATTACTCATATAATATGAAGTAAGGATGAATATTAAGCAACTTATTAATGGATATAAATATTACATAGAAGTCACCATCTTAGGTCCTCTGTGGGATGCAAGGATGAATATAACTCTTCTCAAGAGAGATCTGCTAGGGAGAGGAGTGAGCAGGTTACTGAGAAATGCAAGGGCCCCCTCCAGATTTCCCTTATGGTCTATAATATAGCAGAGATGTGGCCTGACTTTGTCTGGTTTCCAGAAGATCAGTACACAGTCTTTGCTGAGGTCAAAAATATTTCCACATCTTTTAAAGGTTTCTGACGTTCTACTTTTCATGTCCTGAAAAACTGCCTTTAAGCCATTATAAAATAAAGTATGATTAGTGTGAATGTTGCTAGTTGTTGGAAGGTATAAAACGATTTTACATTTTATTCTTCACAACAGAAATTTTACTCTCTAAAATCAAAAGGAGATAGCTGTCAAGATTTTAATAGAATTGATAAACTATTACTACATTCAAAATAGCATTTGAATACGTGGGAACAAGCTAAGTAGGTTAGGAAAATGAAAGAAGTTTTTTCTTAACTTTTCTGGATATCCATTTGGATAAGTGGACTTATGGAGAAGATAACTGTGAGACGGAATTACAAGGGAATGAAACATTTTTTCCAAAAACCTTAATAACTCAGTGTCATGGGTTGAATTGTGTACCCTAATAATACATGTCAAATTGATTAGACCATGATTCCCAGTACTGTGTGGTTGTCCTTCATCTGGTGATTGTAATTTTATGTTAAAAACTATTAGGGTAGGATTATAACACTCTTACCCAGGTCACATCCCTGATCCAATGTAAAGGGAGTTTCCCTGGGGTATGGCCTACACCACCTTTTATCTTACAGGAGATGAAAGGAAGGGTAACAAGCAGAAAATGTGGGACCTCATACCACCAAGATAATAGTACCAGGAGCAGAGCGAGTCCTTTGGATCTGGGGTCCATCCATGGAGAAGCTCCTATCTGGGGAAAGATTGATGCCCTGAATTTGGACTTTTACCCTACTTCACTGTGAAGAAATAAATTTCCCTTTGTTAAAGCCCATCCACTTGTGTTATTTCTGTTGCAGCAACATTATACTAAGACACTCAGGAAGATAATTTCATGGAAAATGCAATGAGCCGTAATTCAGCGACAGAGTTGATAAGATAAAAGGCTAGCAGTCACTTTTCAATTTGTGCTTCAGTCAAAATGAAAAATAAATACATTATGCATCTTTCAGTTCAAAAATAAAAATGTTTTATTTAAATACTTACATGTACATTTTTAGGAAGCCATACAGAAGTGGAACATTAAAGATCGTGATGGAATAAGAAGACAAACCAGTGAGTATTTGAAAGTTTTGTATTTTTTAAATAATTGGGTTACTTATTCTGTCTTGTAGCAATTGTATTTAGTGTATTCATATGGTCTTGGCAATTAGACCCATAAATCTTAAGGTTAAAAATTTAAATATATTACTTGTAATAAGGCAACTGATTTTTTATATCCTAAAAAAAATAATGAGTTGTTACTTCAGGCTTCTAAGTTTGACTTTTACTTTTTGGTAAGTTAAAGTAACCCATTTTTTTTCTAGGAGATAGATTGTCTAATAAATTATCTGAGTGAAAAGAAAGGGCTATGTAATTCTTATGACTGTTTCAACACAATTGTAATCAGAGTTTGTGTAAATAGGACATAAAATGACAATTATTTTATTCATTGTCTCCCAAAGATGTGCTTTGTTGTGTGAAGATTTCCTATCTACTACTGTATTTTAATATAAAATAACTAATAAATGTGTATTAAAAGAATGCCAACAAGATCTTAAAAATAAGAAAAAATTTGCATGGATTATACAGGATATTTTAGAATATTAGAGATGATGATGCTGATCATGATGAATTATATCTTTCATCTCTTCCCCTTAATACTTTTTTTGTCTAAATGGGATTAAAAGAAGAAAAATTGAAGAGAGAGAGAGAGAAATGAACAACTACACAGTGGTCACAGTGCTTGAAATCTCCTTTACAACTGTATGCATTCCCAGATTTCTGGGTGCAATTATCACCAGGGATAAGACCATGTCCTATAACAACTGTGCAGCTCAACTCTTCTTTATTTTCATGAGGGTGACAGAATTTTACCTTCTGACAGCCATGTCCTATGACTTGTATGTGGCCATCTGCAAGCCCCTGCATTACACGAGCACCATGAACAGGAAACTCTGCTCCTTGCTTGTGTCATGTGTGTGGCTGAGAGGGTTTCTGACCATATTCCCACCCCTTATGCTTCTTCCCCCCCAGATTACTGTGCTTCCAAAGTCATTGATCACTTTGCATGCGACTATTTTCCCCTCTTACAACTATCTTGCTCAAATACATGGCTCCTAGAAGTAATTGGTTTTTACTTGGCTTTGGTTTCTTTGTTATTCACTTTGGCATTAATGATTTTGTCCTACATGTGTGTCATCAGGACTATTCTGAGAATCCCATCTTCCAGTCAGAGAAAAAAAAACTTTCTCCACTTGTTTCTCCCACATGACTGTCATTTCCATCTCTTATGGAAGCTGCATCTTCATGTATGCCAATCCCTCTGCAAAAGAAAGGCATCATTGACCAAAGGAGTTTCTATTCTCAACACCTCTGTTGTCCCCATGCAGAACCCCTTCATTTATTCCCTGAGGAACCAGGAAGTAAAACAAGTCTTTGAAATCTTCCTCCAGAAGGTAGTGTTTTCTACAAATTTGGAGCTTTTTTTTTTTTTTAGCAAAAATACAGATACATGTGGTTGACATGAGTTGGAATCGACTCCACACCAACAGTTTTTTTGGGGGGAGGGTGTATAAAGAACAATGAAATGTAAACCTGAAATTCATAGATATTTGTACAGGTATGCTTGTTCTTTTAGAGTCTCTTTACCTGTCACATCATTTGATCTGATATTTTGCAAATCCTTCACTTTAACTGCTGTGCCTGAGTTTGTCCAATGCAGTGCCTATTAACATATTTGAAAATATGGTAAAGTTTATTTCTCCTACTGAATTTTCTGAAAACCTTACATTTTCCTTGAAGGCACACTGTAATTAAGATGGAGTAAAGTTGTTTTAATTCTGTTTATTTTCTCAGCTCTTAAAAGACACAGTTATTATTGCTTCGTACTTCAAATGTAGTGTTTCAAATGTATGTAATTTCTTGTGTATTTTCAAGGTGAATATTGATAGTGTTTTCAGTAATGTTTATAGAATTTCCACGCTCTGTGTCATTGTTCATTAAATTCAGTTCAATACATACTATTGTGTTGCACTTTGAATACAGAGCTTTATACTTTGTGAAATTTAATGTATATTTTCTGCATAAATATTGATCATGAGATTAAGTAATTTTTATAAAATTTTCATGTTTTTAGAACTTCTTAGGAGATATTCATAGTTTTTCTAAAACATGCAAAGTAAATGCACTAAAACTAAAACAGATTTCACTTCTATTTTTCTGTAAATTATAAAAGTTCCACATTGCGAACTACAAAGATAAATTTAGGCTACACTATGATTATTTTGGAAAGCCTGGTGGCGTATTCGTTAAGTGCTAAGGCTGCTAACCAAGAAGTCAGCAATTCGAATCTGCCAGGCACTCCTTGGAAACTTTATGAGACGGTTCTACTCTGTCCTACAGGGTCGCTATGAGTAGGAATCGACTTGATGGCAGCGGGTTTTGATTTTATGATCCTTTTAATTATATGAACCCCACAAGTTATATGAACAGTGTTGTGATAATGATTCATCTGGCTTAAAATATAAAACATTAATTAATGACCATATTTTAGAAGAATTACAATTTCAAATTTTCTTTTCTTGTTCTCCCAAATTATGTTGACTAGAAAATTTTATTTAACAGACTTCGTTGTTAAATTGTAGACTACTTACAAAGTGAAGCATTTGAAAAAAAAAAACTTGAAATACTTGTCAAATCATGAAAAGTGTTGTTATGCAGATTTTTAGTATAATTCAAATATATTTTGGTCTTTATATGTATCTATATCCTTTTAAGATCTGGAACACAATGTGTTCCAATATGAGAAATGAACATGGTGACTTCTCTCTGAGGAATTTAAAACCTGTAAGTCTTGGTGGTACCTTACATTTGTCTGTGATTTAAACAGTCTCAGAGATCTTTTACATATCCCTTTTATTCATGTATTTATTCATCTCTTTATTCCCAAATTTCAGTATCTACATAGGAAATGATTCAGTGATGGAAAAGAATGGCTTTTGTGCTTGTTCATATCCAGTGTAAGGAAAAAAAGGAAGTAAATTGATTATAATCCAATTGTATATAAATTCTATAATATCTCTATGAAGAATACACACTGTATAGGCACATGAAAATATTAAGGTTATAAATGTAATAGGCTTGCCCACATCATTCAGAATTTGGAAAAAACATTACAGCAATAAGGAAGGCACAATCATTGTTATTTGTGTGTATTATATTAGGATTACGGTCATGATAGAGACAGCAGATAAAGAGAAAAATTTGCTACATTGCAAAGCCTTGTGTAACTAGACATTCCATTAATAACTAACATTTAGTTAATACTTAAAAATATTATACAATGACCAAGTTTAAAAGCTTAATTATTTTTGCAGACTCCTATGACATAGTGGGTTCCTTGGGTGGTACAAACTGTAAATGCTGCACTCAACTGCTAAACAAAAGGCTGGAGATTCGAGTCCACCCAAAGCTGCTTCAGAAGAAAGGCTTGGAAATCTACTTCCAAAATATGATCCATATTGAAAACCCTATGAAGCACATTTCGATTTTTAGGCACACGGGGTTGCCATTGACTGCACAGCAAGTTCTTTTTTTTTTTTTTTAACGACATATGTAGTAATCATTCTACGTGACTACACCTTATGTTTTTAAACTTGATTTGCATCTGGCATGCCGGAACAATAGCTGTCATTCTGAGCAAACTAAGTAAACGACAGTCTTTGCAACTATAGACAAAAAGAAAAATACTTATCCATGTGTGTAGATTTGGGGTTCCATCTGAAATTGAGTTAAATTTGGTGTATTCATAATTATAATTATTTAATACATTGTAAGCAATAAGGTACTTTTTTCTGCTTAAATAAATAATGACTGTTATTGAAGTACTGAGTTATGATACCTAACTTTCAATTTACCATCAATAAGAACTTAAGAAAATTAGGCACGTTAGCTTTTCCAACTTCACTGTCCTCATTTTTTTTAAATAAAGTTGAAAATACTTCAGTTTTTATGCCATATGCTTACTGCGGAAACCCTGGTGGAGTAGTGGTTAAGTGCTACACCTGCGAACCAAAGAGTTGACAGTTCGAATCTGCCAGGTGCTCCTTGGAAACTCGAGGGGGCAGTTCTACTCTGTCCTACAGGGTCGCTATGAGTCAGGATTGACTCGACGGCTCGGCTCTAGGTTTGTTTTTTTTACGTTTACCGTGAGATAAAATTATAAAAGATATTCATAGATTATTTTTTAAAGTAAGAAACGTTATTCAAATGTAACACTAGTGTTTAAGAATCCAACAGTATGAAGGGCTTAGGTTTTGCTCCAAATCTATGACTTTGTTTATATGTGAAATAATATATATATATAATTTTTTTAGGCACTCCAATCTATCGTGCACAGGTGAAATTTCTTTCCCAGCTCTTAATTTCATATCATGTAAAGCCATTACTTGCTAGTCACATTGAGTTAATCTGGTCAATTTAAAAATATCAGCTTCATATTCGACTAGCTTCGGTCGGGCATTGAAATTTGGATGGCGTCTTGGGCTCCTTTCATTGCCTCTTCTCTACTCAGAGATAGTTCGTGATTGGGACAAAGGCAGAAGACAGATGGAAAAGGACAAACACCTTTTATTTATCTGGTGCTCCTTTAAATCTCTTTTGATTAACATTGGATCTTTGTGGGAGGGTGTCTAAATGCAGATACTCCTATATGGTGCATATGAGTAAATTCAATGGACTTCACACAAATTGCGGTGCTACAACCAATCCCTCACCAGTATTTAACTCTGAGGTACACAACATAGAAAATTGCATTAGTGTTCCTTAATCTGGAAGCAGCTAAACTTGAAAGGGTACTTGCAAAATGCCTAAAGTGTGATTATCTTTTCTGATGTTTAATTGATCTAAGGGAAACCTGCACATTCTTGGTTTAACAAGTAATGATTGTAATGACTACTTCACTTCTGCTCACTCTCTGTGCCCAAGTATTTCTCTGAAATTCTTTCTCTTCTACTCAAATTGAGAGGGCAGAGCAGCAAATACAGTGTGATATACCAAATCATCGTAAAGAGAAGCCTGTCATTCTCAGAAGCACTGCATATTCATGTATCTGGTTCTCTAAGACCTGTTATACTTGACCTTGAGAGTCATTGTCAGGTTGCAACATTCACAGAAAATGGAGGGAAAATCGTTTCTAAGCTGATGATGACATGGTTCCATTAATCTTTCTCTTTTAGCAAACTCCACTGTATACGGAATAATGAGAGATTCTAGATAATGGTTTCTGGTAGCAGAATCTGTCCAACTGCCAGTTATTTAGCTCTGTAATGGTTGCTTGACCCCCAAATTATCTTGATTGTAGGGTGTTATAAATTGAATTGTGTCTGCCCCAAAATATCTGTTGCAAATCCGAACCCCTCTACCCGTGGTTATAATTCCATATGGGAATGTGTTTTTTCGTTGTGTTAATAATGTAGCAAAAAGAAACAAACAAAAAAAAAATTGCCATTGAGTCTATTCTGACTCATAGCAACCCTATATGAAAAAGTAGAACTGCTTCACGTGGTTTCCAAGGAGTGGCTGGTGGATTCAAACTGCCAACTTTTTGGTTAGCAACGGAACTCTTAAAAGCTGCACCACCAGGTTTTCCAATAATGTAGGATGTGTCTTAAATCAATCCCTTTTGAGATATAAAAGAGCAGATTAAGCCAGGGATAGCAAGCATAGTTGGGAGAAGGTAGATACCATGCCACTTGAAGATCACCAAGGAACCAAGGAACAGAAGCTGAAAAGAGACAAGGACCTACCCCTCGAAGAGACACAGATAGAACGCCTTCCTCCAGAGCTGGTGCCCTGAATTCAAACTTCTGTCTAGACTCCTAAAATGTGAGAAAATAAATGTGTTTGTTAATGTCACCCACTTATTGTATTTCTGTTATAGCAGGACAAGATAATTAAGACACGAGGATTTGATTTTTGTAGCTTTGGAAAGTCAACCACAATGCCAACACAGAAGAAAATTTTCTTAGCATTCTCTTACAAAGACATGATAACAGCTTGGCACTATTTCCATTTTTCATATCTTTGTAAGTTAATACAGTAGAAGAACCAGCTTCCAAGTTCAGATGAATGAGGAAATACACTTAAGTGAATTTTCTCATGAAAATTATGGTTTATGACAGTACACTAGGCCAAGGAATGGTATACCATCCCGTTGATTAATTAAAAAGACATCTAGAACTGTTTGTTAAACTCGCTCAGCCTCAGATGCATTGGCTCAGTTGTTTATCCTCAGGGTAGATCTGAAAATGTAGATAACAAGTGTATTCACTCTCAGTTAGTTCAGGACAATCTTTGCACAGAAACAATAGGAAAGCAAAAATAATAAATTTTATTGAAGATATTGGAAAGTAAAAAAAAAAGCAAAGTATTTTAGGATTAAAATACAATATATTAAAGAATTCAGAATGATAATCCCAGCAAAGGAGGTCACTTTTCCCTGCCCATAATGGAAGAGGTAGCTGAACAGATAAATCAGGAAATCATTCCTAGCAGGTTAGAGAAGAAAAACTGGAGTGTAGGACTTGCCAAATTTGTGAAGCTAGAAAACTTTTATACTTTCAAAGTTTATCTAAAAGGTTAAGCCGTAGAAATAAGAGTGGGGAGAAGATAGCCTTTACCCTAAAGAAAAGCTTCAAAGTACGTCAAGTCATGGATTTAGATTAATATGCCTTTGAATATTAGTGTCCCTAATCATCTGCTAGAAAAAAGCATAAAATCTCTGTGGGAAGATATCATTGCCCTAAACACCACTATATTTCTATAACTTTGTCACACAACTCCTATCTATCAGAAACAATACCTGGCACATGAGCAGATAAAGCAATATAAATAAAATCAAACAAAGCTAACAACAAAAACAGAGGAAGAGTGGCTATAGAAAATAGACTCAAAAGGCACAAATGTTAAATTAGCTATGCTTAATATATTCAAAAGATCACAGTAAGAATTGTAATTTTGATTCAAGTTCTTAGAATTACTGAGGAAAAAAATCTGATATTTAAAGTTCTCCCTAATAACTCAGTGGAGGAGTTTAAGAGCAGATTAACACAGCCAAAGAAAGAGGTAGTGTACTGGAACAGAACTCAGAGGAGTGAATATTTGAGAAATACTAAAGGAAAACTAGAGAAGAGGATAAGAGACAAAGAGAATAAGGTGAGAACTTCTACCAGATGGACTAATGGGGTTCCAGAAAGAGAAAAGAAAAAAAAAAAAAAAAAAGGAGAGGCAATTTTTGAAGTTATAAACCAAAAAAAAAAAAAAATCTGTTACCCTTGATTCGATATTGACTCATAGCGACCCTAGACAGAGTAGAACTGCCCCATAGGGTTTCCAAGGAGCTGCTTTGGATTTGAACTGCCAACTTTTTCGTTAGCAGCCAAGCTCTTTTTTTTTCCCTTGTTTTTTGTTTTAATTATTTTGTTGTTGTTGTCATTGGGAATATACATAGCAAAACATACACCAATTCAACAGTTTCTACATGTACAACTCAGTGACATTGATTACATTCTTGGAGTTGTGCAACCATTCTCACCCTCATTTTCTGGGTTCTTCCTCCCCCATCAACATAAACTCACTGTTCCCTAAGATTCCTATCTAATCTTTTGAGTTGTTGTTGTCATTATAGATCTTTTTTTTATTGTGCTATAGGTTTACAGAGCAAATTAGCTTCTCATTAAACAATTAATACACATATTGTTTTGTGACATTGATTGCCAACCCCACGACATGTCATCACTGTCCACTTCTCACTCTTGAGTTCTCTATTTCCATTCCTCTCTGTCAGACCAGTCAGTCTGCTCTTTTTTTGTGAGTTAGAATTTTGTTCTACATTTATCTCCAGCTCTGTCCAGGAACCTCTATTGTGATCCCTATCAGAGCAGCTGGTCTAAGTAGCTGAGCACCATCTAGTTGTGTTGAACTCAGTCTGGTGGAGGTCGTGGTACTTGTGGTCCATTAGTCCTTTGGACTAATCTTTCCCTTGTGTCTTTCGTTCTCTTCATTCTCTCTTGACCAGAGAAGTATCTTAGATAGCCGCTCACAGGTTTCTAAGACCCAAGAGGTTGCTCCCCAAAGTAGAATATAAAACATTTTCTTTATAAATCATGTTATGCCAATTGAGCTAGATGTCCCCTGAGACTATGGTCCCCAGCCCCTAGCCCAGTAATTCCGTTCCTCTGGGAGTTTGAATGTGTCTATGAAGCTTCCATGGCCTTGCCTTGGTCAAGTTGTGCTGACTTTCCTAGCATTGTGTACTATCTGACCTTTCACCAAATTTACCACTTACCTATTGTTTAGTGATTTTCCCTCCCCACTCTTCTCCCTCGTAACCATCATAGTTTCTTTCTGTGTGTAAACCTTTCCATGAGTTTTTCTAACAGTGATCTCATACAGTATTTGTCCTTTCATGATTGAATTTCACTCAGCATAATGTCCTCCAGATTCATCCATGTTGTAAGATGTTTCACAGATTCATCATTGTTCTTTATTATTGCATAGTATTTCATTTGTGTATGTACCATAGTTTGTTTATCCATTCTTCTGTTGATGGGCACTTAGGTTGTGTCCATCTTTTTCCTATTGTTAATAATGTCGCAATGAACATGGGTGCACATATGTCTGTTTGTATGATGGCTCTTATTTCTCTAGGATATATTCCTAGAAGTGGGATAGCTGGATCATGTAGTATTTCTATTTCTAGTTTTTTAAGGAAGCCACCCTATCTTTTTCCTAAATGGTTGTACCATTTTGCATTCCCACCAGCAGTGCATAAGAGTTCCAATCTCCCTGCAACCTCTGGAATATTAATTTCTGTTTTTTTTTTTTTTTGATTTGTGCCAGTAATGTTGGGGTGAGATGGTGTCTCATTGTAGTTTTCGTTTGTTTCTCTAATGGCTAGCGATTGCAAATATTTTCTCATGTGTCTATTAGCCATGCGAATGTCTTCTTTAGAGAGGTATCTGTTCATATACTTTGTCCATGTTTTAATTGGTTCACTTGTCTTTTTGTTGTAGAGGTGCTGGATTTTCCTACAGAATTTAGAGATTGCAACTTTGTTGGACTCGTCATGGCCAATTTTTTTTCCAAGTCTGTAGGTTCTCATTTTACTGGGTTGGTGAAATCTTTTGATGAGCATAAGTGTTTAATTTTTAGAAGATTCCAGTTACTAGCTTATCTTCTGGTGTTTGCGTATTGTTGGTTATGGTTTCTATGCCATTTATGCCATGTATTAGGGACTCTTGCGTTGACCTTGTTTTTTCTTCTATGATCTTTATAGCTTTTGATTTCTTATTTAGGTCTTTGACTTATTTTGAATTAGTTTTTTGTATGGTGTGAAGTATGGGTCCTGTTTCATTTTTTACAGATGGACATCTAGTTTTTCCAGCACTAATTGTTAGAAAGACTGTCTTTTCCCCATTTAGTGGACTTTGGGCCTTTGTTGAAGATCAATTGACCATAGGTGGATGGATTCACATCTGCATACTTGATTCAATTCCATTGATTACTGTGTCTGTCATTGTACCAATACCAGGCTGTTTTGACTATTGTAGCTGTAGAGCAGTTTCTGAGGTCAAATAGTATGAGGCCTCCTGCTTTATTCTTCTTCTTCAATAGTGATTTACTTATCTGTGGCCTCTACCTTTCCATATAAATTTAATGATTAGTTTTTCCATCTTGTTATAGAATGCTGTTGGACTGGCATTGCATTGTACTTGCAGATTGCTTTGGGTAGAATCGACATTTTCACAATGTTGAGTCTACCTATCCATGTACATGGTATGTTTTTGAATTTATGTAGGTCTCTTTTGGTTTCTTGCAGTAGGATTTTGTAGTTTTCTTTGTATATGTCCTATACATCCCTGGTTAGATTTATGCCTAAGCATTTTATTTTTTTAGGACTTATATTAAATTGTTTTGCTTTACTCATTTTCTTTTCCATGTTCTTTTTATTGGTGTTTAGGAATCCAACTTTTTTTGTATGTTTATCTTGTATCCCGCTATACTGCTGAATTTTTCTATGAGTTCCAGTAGTTTTCTTGTGTATCTTTGAGGAGGTTTGTGTACAGTATAATATCATCCTCAA
Source organism: Loxodonta africana (assembly GCF_030014295.1). Lineage (NCBI taxonomy): Eukaryota > Metazoa > Chordata > Mammalia > Proboscidea > Elephantidae > Loxodonta > Loxodonta africana. Next base: position 412,619 of record NW_026974904.1, on the reverse strand, counting down.
ATAGGGATAGTTTTACTTCTTCCTTGCCTATTTGTATGTCCTTTATTTCTTTTTCTTATTGCTGTAGGTAGGTCTTCTAGCACAATGTTTAATAGCAGTAGTGATAAAGGGCATCCTTGTTTTGTTCCTGTTCTCAGGGGGAATGTTTTCAGCCACTGTCTGTTGAGAATGATGTTGGCTGTTGGTTTTGTTTAGATGCCCTTTATTATGTTGAGAAATTTCCTTTTTAAACCTATTTTATTGAGAGTTTTTATCAGGTATGGGTGTTATACTATATCTAATGACTTTTCTGAGTCTACTGAGATGACCATGTGATTCTTTTGTTTTATTTATGTGGTGGATTACATTGACTGTTTCTCTAATGTTGAATCATTGTTGCATACCTGGTATGAATTCCACTTGGTCATGGTGTTTTTTTTTTTTTTTAATATGATGCTGAATTCTATTGGCTAGAATTTTGTGGAGAGCTTTTGCATCTATATTCATGAGAGATATCGGTCTCTAATTTTCCTTTTTTTGTGGTGTCTTTGCCTGATTTTGGTATCAGGGTTATGCTGTCTTCATAGAATCAGTTAGGAAGTATCCCTTCCTTTTGTATGTTCTGAAATAGTTTTAGTAGTACTACTGTGAATTCTTCTTTGAATGTTTGGTAGAATTCTCCAGTGAAGCCATCTGAGCCAAGGCTGTTTTTATTGGAAGTTTTTTTTTATTACCTTTTCAATCTCTTCTCGTTATGGGTCTGTCCAGATTTTAGACCTCAGTTTATGTTAGTTTAGGAAGATAGTGTGTTTCTAGAAATTTGTCCATTTCCTCTAGGTTTTCAAATTTGTTGGAGTATAGATTTCATAGTACTCTGTTATGAACCTTTTTATTTCAGTTAAGTCTGTTGTAATGTCCCCTGTTTCATTTCTTCTTTGGGTTGTTTTTGTCTTCACCTGTTTTTCTTTTGTCAGTTTGACCAATGGTTTGTTGACTTTGTTGATCTTTTGATGGAACCAACTCTTGGTTTTGTTGCTTCTTTCTATTTTCTATTTCATTCACTTCTCTCTGATTTTTATTATTTCCTTTCTTTTCATGGCTGTGGACTTCTTCTGCTCTTCTCTTTCCGTTTGTCCAAGTTGTATAGCTAGTGTTTTGATTTTGTGCCTTTCTTCGTTTTTGATGTGTGCATCTATCACTATTGACCTCTGAGCACTGCCTTTGCTGTGTCCGAAAGGTTTTGGTATGTTTCCTTTCTCATTTGAGACTTTGAATTTTTTTTAGTTCTGTCTTTGATACCTTTTATTACCCACTGGTTTTTAAGCAGGTTGTTATTTAGTTTCCATGTATTTGGGTTTTTTTCCTTGCTCTTCTTTTTATTAATTTCTACTTTTGTTGCTTTGTGATCAGAGAAGCTGCTTTGTATTATCTCAGTGTTTTGGGTTTTGTTTAAGGTTGCTTTGTGCCCTAAGATGAGGTCTATTCAGGAGAACGTTTCATGTGCGTTGGAAAATAACAGGTACCTTGCTGCTGTTGGGTGGATTGTTCCGTATATGTGTATGAGGTCAAGTTGGTTGATTGTGGCCTTTAAATCTTTTGTATCTTTGTTGAGTTTCTTTCTAGATGTTTTGTCCTTTACCAAAACTGGTGCGTTAAAGACTCCTACTATTATTGTGAAACTGTCAATTTCTTTTCAGTGTTGTTGGAGTTTGTTTTATGTTTTTGAACCCTTGTCATTGCTTGTGTAGATATTTATTATTGTTATGTCCTTATGGTGGCTTGTTCCTTTAATCATTATATAATGTCCTTCCTTATCTTTAATGATTTTTGTTTTAAAGTCTATGTTATCTGAGATTTTTGTTGCCTCTCCTGCTCCTTTTTTGTTTGTCATTTGCCTACTATATTATTTTCCATCCTTTCACTTTTAATATATTTATATCTTCATTTCCAAGGTGTGCCTCTTGTAGACAGCATATTGATGAATTCTGTTTTTTTTAACCCATTCTGTCACTCTCTGTATCTTTACAAGTACATTTAAGTCATTTACATTTAGTGTGATTATCGATAGGTATGAGTTTATTGCTGTCATTTTGTAGTTCTTTTGTGTGTATGTGTGTGTGGTGCAGATGTTTTCTTCACACCTCTTTCTCTCCGGTACTGAATTCCTTTTGTTTCTGGATTTTTTTCATGTCTTTCACTTTCGTAGATTTTATGTTTATTGAGTGTCTATGTTATCTTTTTTTTTATGTTATCTAGTGCTGCTATAACAGAAATACCACAAATGGATGGCTTTAACAAACAGAAGTTTATTCTGTCACAGTCTAGTAGGCTAGAAGTCCAAATTCAGGGCATCAGCTCCAGAGAAAGACTTTCTGTCTTTCTGTTGGCTCTGGAGGGAAGTTCTTGTCAACAATCTTCCCTGGTCATGGAGCTTCTCAGCACAGGGACCCTGGGTCCAAAGGACACTCTCTGCTCCCGGTGCTGCTTTCACGGTGGTATGAGGCTGCCGTCTCTCTCTCTCTTTTATATCTCAAAAAAGATTGGCTTAAGACACAAACTCTTCCTAGAGATTGAGTCCTGCCTCATTAGCATAACTGCTACTAATACCATCTCATTAACTGATACTAATCTCATCTCATTAACAACACATAGGCAAATCACATCTAATGACAAAGTGGTGGACAATCACACAATACTGGGAATCATGACATAGCCAAGTTGGCATATTTTGGGAGGACACAATAGAATCTATGACACTGAGACTTTACCTTTTTCTTCTTTATTTTAATGAGTAGGTTTGTTAACTTTCTTTTTGGTTATCTTAATATTTACACCATCTTCCTAAGTTTAAACCAGTCTTTTATTACATGATATCTACTTGATTTCCTTTCCATTTGAAAATCCTGTACCTACGCTATTTATTCTCACTTTTATTGTTCTGATGTTGTTGTCATTTGCAGATTGACTTCCCTTGTTCCCTGTTGTAAATCTTACAGTTTTCTTTTGTCCTTTAGTGCTCATTAGCTAGGTTGGCACCTGGCTGATACTCTCCTGTGTCCTAGATTCAGGTTGTTGTCTGATGTCGTTGGTTCTCTAACTGAAGGACTCCTTTTCATAATTCTTGTAAGTTTGGTTTGGTTTTGACATATTCCCTTAATTTCTGTTTATCTGGAAATTTCCTAATTTCACCATCATATATGAGTGAGACTTTTGCAGGATGTATTATTCTCAGTTGACAAATTTTCTTTTAAGTTTTTTATATGTCATCCCATTGCCTTTTTGCCTTCATGGTTTCTGCCTAGTAATCAGAGATTAGTCTTATAGTGTCCCCTTTGTATGTGACTTTTCATTTTTCTCAACTGCTCTCTGGATTCTTTTTTTGGTTTTGGTTTCGGCAAGTATAATTGCGTTATGTTTTGGTGACTTTCTTTTGAAGTCTATTCTATATGTGCTTCTTTTGAGCTTCTTGGACGGTCAGCTTTTCATCTTTCATTATATTAGGGAAGCTTTCTGTCAGCAAGCCTTCAGTGATTCTCTCTGTGTTTTCCATTTTCTCCCCCTGTTCTGAAATTCCTGTCACTCACAAATTCTGATTGTACCCCACATGGTTCTCAGGTTTTCTTTATCCTTTTTTCAGATTTTTCCTCAAACAAAGCGGTACCCAAGGATTTGTCTTCAGTTTCACTGATCTTGTGTTCCCTTGTTTCAAATTTGCTCCTAAAACCTTCTATTGCACTGCCCATTTCTAAAATTATTTTGTCTTCTGGATTTCTAATTGCTGTTTTTTGTATGATTTCTAATTGTTTATTTATTTTGACATTTTGCTCTTGTATTATTTCCCCCAATTCTCCCTTTGCTTTGTGTTTTCCCTGATTTTTGTCTGTATTTTCCATGATTTTGTCCATTTTTTCCTTAGTTTTGTCTGCCTTTTCCTTCATCTCTTTCTTAATCTCTTGGAGAGTCCTGAATATTAAACTTCTGAATTCCCTATGAGGTAATTCCAGTGCCTTTACTTCTACCAGAGGTCATGTGGTGTTTTATTTTAGTTGCTTTTTGGACTCATCCTGTCCTATTGTTTTTAATATGTTTTGATATTGTCTATTGTTTCCAGGACATTCTGGAATTATTTTCTTCATTTATTGATTGTTGCTTTGTTTGTTTCATCCTGTTTTTTGTTTTATTTGGTTATATCTGAGCAGGCAGGCTGGGTGTGTTTTGTTGCTTGTCTGTGGGCATACTTCTCACCACCTTGCCCAGGTGGGCAAGGCTGGTTGCTCAGCTGTGATGCAGCTGGAAAGGTCCAGTAGGGAGGGGAGAGAGGGATGGATCTTTTGCAACATGAACTTGGGCTGACAGGGAAGTGCCGATGTGGTTCAGAGGTCCAGGGGTTTGCACTGTTGCCTCTCATGGGTACGACACTTTGTGTGTGGTGTAGATAGGCAGGAGGGAAGGGGGGAATGCAATGTGTGGAACTAAGCAGGTGACAGAAAGAAGAGAAATAAGAGACAGAGAAACAGAATGAAAACAAAGCAAAAAATGGAGAGGCAAAAGAAAAAGAAATAAATACAATGGCAGTGTGGTGGAATTCAGCAGGTGGGGCAGGGCATACCCAGGGAGGCCATGTGCTGGTGACTTTCTAGTTGAGAGATCCTAGCTCAGCCTGTTGAGAAGGTGCATGGGCAGTGCATGGGGCTAGGTGGACTGGAGAAAGGAAAGGAAAGAAGGGAAACAGAGAGAGGAAACAAAGCAACAACAAGAAAATAAATATGGTGCTGAAGGAGCCTGCTGTTGGGGGCAGGGTGGAAGCAGGGTGATGACAAGCTGATGTCTTTCTCACCGGCTGGTGTGGCATGACCTGTCAGGAAAGAGTGGAGGCAGTGCAGAGCCCAGGTGGAAGGAAGAAGGAAAGGGGAGAAGAAGAAAGAAAAAGAAAAAAATATGGTGCTGAGGGAGCCAGCCTGTGGGAGTAGTGCAGACCCAGAGAGGCCGTGTGCCAAAGGCTCTCTGACCAAGTGGTGCACCAAGCCTGTCAATAAGGAGGGGGCATCTCACAGGGCTAGGTGGGCAGGAGAAAGAAAAAGAAGGAATGAAGAGAGACAAAACAAACAACTACAAAAAGGAAAAAAAGCAAAAACAAATAAAAATTGTGCTGAGGAAGCCAGTTGGTGATGGTGATGCAGAACTGGCAGGTGGCGTGCCAGTGTCTCTCTAACCTAGTGGTGCATCACAACTCTTTGAGAGAGGGTGAGGGTGGCACACAAGGCTAGGTGTGTGGGAGAAAGGAAGAGGAGGTAGGCGCTGAGAGAAAAGAAACTGGAAAGAAAGAAAAGACCAAAGGAAACAAACTAAAACAATATTGTGATTAGGAAGCTGGCTGGTGGGGATAATGTAGGCCCAGGGAGGCTGTGTGCTGGTGGCTCCCTAGCAGAGTGGTGCAGTAAGGCCGTTAGAGAAGGAGCAGGGACACTATACAAGACTAGATGGGTGGGAAACAGGAAAGGAGGAAGAGAGAGAGTAGAAACAAAAACAAAAAAATATGGTGCTGAGCCGGCCAATGGCAGCAGCATGGATCCAGGGCACTCTAGCCCAGTGGTGCAACACTACCTGTTAAGATGGGGTGGGGGCAGCACATGGGTCTAGGTGGGTGGAAGATAGGGAAAGAAGGAAAAGATAGAGATAAATCTGAAAAAAAAATGGACTGAGAGACCTAGCCAGTGTGGGCAACACAGAACTGGGGAGGCCATGTTGGCAGCTCTCTAGCTGAACAGTGTTATACGGCCCACCAAGAAGGGATGGGGACGGCACATGGGGCTATCTGGGTGGGAGAAAGCAAAGGAAGGTAGGGAGAGAGAGAGAAGCAGGAAAAAAAATGTTGCTAAGAGACCTGGCCAGTGGGGGTGGCACAAAACTGAGGAAGATGTGCCAGTGGCTCTCCGGCCCAGCAGTGTGGCATAGCTTGTCAATGAAGGATGGGGACAGCAAAGGGGCTGGCAAGGTGGAAGAAAGAAAAGGAAGGAAAGGAGACAGAGAGAAGAAACAAAGAAAGGCAAAATAATAATAATAATAATAACAAAAATAATTGGCATTGAAGGAGCCAGCTGGTGGGGTCGGGGAGGACCTGGGCAGCAGTGAACTGTTGTCTCTCTATCCGAGTGACTCTAGCCCATTGGAAAATGGAGGAGGCCGCGTAGAGGGAAGAAGGGTGAAGGGTGGGAAAGCGTGTATCCCTGCTTTCTGAGTGCTCTAACTCCTGTTGGGAGCCCTAGGAAGTTGGCTTCCTGTACTCCCTCTCTGCATTCCTTGGTGGTTATAGTCCAAGATGGGGAATCTGTGCCATGTTAGCTGGTAGGGAACCTCCAGTCCACAGTTCTCCTCATTCTCTGTTCTCTGTCAATTTCTTATCCCATTCAGTGCCTGATCAAATTCTTTCCCTTCATTTTATGCTTAGAGTTCCAGGATTGACATCTGTGTCTGTTTTACTTAGTTTTGGGGGTCTTTGCTGCAGAGGGACAGCATGGTGCTTCTTCCATAGCACCATGTTGGCTTCCCTATCAGCATCTGTAGCTCTTAAAGACTGTGCCACCAGGGCTCCAAGAATTTTTCAAAACAAAACAATAAAACAAACAATGACAATAAAAGCAAAGAACTAGGCACTTTATAGGAAAACTACATGAAATTTCTTAGTGAGAAGATAGTTAATCATGTAACAACTTTTATACTTATGGAACAATTCAGATTGCTCATTTCATATTGTGAGAGCTATGGAAAGTTACGTCCCCAAGTCCTTCCCTCATAAATAGTCCATTTCATCAATATTTTCAATTCCAGTGTCATAAAGTTTTCGAACAGTCCTCTTATGTGATAAGATCTATAAACTAAGAAGCAAAATCACCTCCCTATTTTTTATATCGGATAAATGTATTTTCATTTTCTTTATCGTAAGGGCATATATGTATTCTATTATTCTTATAATTAACTAAATTTTAGCTCCATTAATACTCCCTAGTGTATTGTATTGTATGTGTTTTATTTTGTTTGTTTCTCCTGCTCTCTATCTTCTTTCAAATTAAAGTGTAATTTGCCATTTTTTAAAAATGTTTGGGATGGAAACTTAGATCATCCATCAAGATAGATGAACTTTCAGCCTATTCCTCTGTTCTCATGTGTTTATTTAAGGCCATACAATTTCTTAGAATGTTAACTTGACCTGCATTTACAAATTTTGATACGTAATTTTATTATTTTCATTTCATTAAATTGTAAGTATTTTAATTCCTATTGTGATTTCATTTTCAACCTATACATTATTTATAAGTATATTGCCTAAATGTCCATGCATATTTGGATTTCTAGTTATCTTTGAATATAATTAAAAACACCCCATTTCATTTTTTTATTTATTATTTTTTTATTAACTTTTATTGAGCTTCAAGTGAACGTTTACAAATCAAGTCAGTCACATATAAGTTTATATACATCTTACTCCTTACTCCCACTTGCTCTCCCCCTAATGAGTCAGCCCTTCCAGTCTCTCCTTTCGTGACAATTTTGCCAGCTTCCAACTCTCTCTATCCTCCCATCCCCCCTCCAGACAGGAGATGCCAACACAGTCTCAAGTGTCCACTTGATATAATTAGCTCACTCTTCTTCAGCATCTCTCTCCTACCCACTGTCCAGTCCCTTTCATGTCTGATGAGTTGTCTTCGGGAATGGTTCCTGTCCTGTGCTAACAGAAGGTTTGGGGACCAGGACCGCCGGGATTCCTCTAGTCACAGTCAGACCATTAAGTATGGTCTTTTTATGAGAATTTGGGGTCTGCATCCCACTGATCTCCTGCTCCCTCAGGGATTCTCTGTTGTGCTCCCTGTCAGGGCAGTCATCGATTGTGGCTGGGCACCAACTAGTTCTTCTGATCTCAGGACAATGTAGGTCTCTGGTTCATGTGCCCCTTTCTGTCTCTTGGGCTCTTAGTTATCGTGTGACCTTGGTGTTCTTCATTCTCCTTTGCTCCAGGTGGGTTGAGACCAATTGATGCATCTTAGATGGCCGCTTGTTAGCATTTAAGACCCCAGACGCCACATTTCAAAGTGGGATGCAGAATGTTTTCATAACAGAATTATTTTGCCAATTGACTTAGAAGTCCCCTTAGAGCATGGTTCCCAAACCTCCGCCCTTGCTCCGCTGACCTTTGAAGCATTCATTTTATCCCGGAAACTTCTTTGCTTTTGGTCCAGTCCAATTGGGCTGACCTTCCATGTATTGAGTGTTGTCCTTCCCTTTACCTAAAGCAGTTCTTATCTACTAATTAATCAGTAAAAAACCCTCTCCCTCCCTCCCTCCCTCCCCCCTCGTAACCACAAAAGTATGTGTTCTTCTCAGTTTATACTATTTCTCAAGATCTTATAATAGTGGTCTTATACAATATTTGTCCTTTTGCCTCTGACTGATTTCGCTCAGCATAATGCCTTCCAGGTTCCTCCATGTTATGAAATGTTTCACAGATTCATCACTGGTCTTTATCGATGCGTAGTATTCCATTGTGTGAATATACCACACTTATTTACCCATTCACCCGTTGATGGACACCTTGGTTGCTTCCAGCTTTTTGCTATTGTAAAAAGACCTTCAATAAACATGGGTGTCCATATATCTGTTTGTGTGAAGGCTCTTGTTTCTCTAGGGTATATTCCGAGGAGTGGGATTTCTGGGTTGTATGGTAGTTCTTTTTTTTTTTTTATGGTAGTTCTATTTCTAACTGTTTAAGATAACGCCAGATAGATTTCCAAAGTGGTTGTACCATTTTACATTCCCACCAGCAGTGTATAAGAGTTCCAATCTCTCTGCAGCCTCTCCAACATTTATTATTTTGTGTTTTTTGGATTAATGCCAGCCTTGTTGGAGTGAGATGGAATCTCATCGTGTTTTAATTTGCATTTCTCTAATGGCTAATGGTCGAGAACATTTTGTCATGTGTCTGTTAGCTGCCTGAATATCTTCTTTAGTGAAGTGTTCATTTCCTTTGCCCACTTCTTGATTGGGTTGTTTATCTTTTTGTGGTTGAGTTTTGACAGAATCATGTAGATTTTAGAGATCAGGCGCTGGTCGGTGATGTCATAGCTGAAAATTCTTTCCCAGTCTGTAGGTGGTCTTTTTCCTCTTTTGGTGAAGTCTTTAGATGAGCATAGGTGTTTGATTTTTAGGAGCTTCCAGTTATCTGGTTTCTCGTCATCATTTTTGGTAATGTTTTGTATTCTGTTTACGCCTTGTATTAGGGCTCCTAGGGTTGTCCCTATTTTTTCTTCCATGATCTTTATCGTTTTAGTCTTTATGTTTAGGTCTTTGATCCACTTGGAGTTAGTTTTTGTGCATGGTGTGAGGTATGGGTCCTGTTTCATTTTTTTGCAAATGGATATCCAATTATGCCAGCACCATTTGTTAAAAAGACTATCTTTTCCCCTGTTAACTGACACTGGGCCTTTGTCAAATATCAGCTGCTCATATGTGGTTGGATTTATATCTGGGTTCTCAATTCTGTTCCACTGGTCTATGTGCCTGTTGTTGTACCAATACCAGGCTGTTTTGACTACTGTGGCTGTATAATAGGTTCTGAAATCAGGTAGAGTGAGGCCTCCCACTTTCTTCTTCTTTTTCAGTAATGCTTTGCTTATCTGAGGCTTCTTTCCCTTCCATATGAAGTTGGTGATTTGTTTCTCTATCACCTTAAAAAATTACATTGGAATTTGGATCAGAAGCGTATTGTATGTATAGATGGCTTTTGGTAGAATAGACATTTTTACTATGTTAAGTCTTCCTATCCATGAGCAAGGTATGTTTTTCCACTTGAGTATGTCCTTTTGAATTTCTTGTAGTAGAGCTTTGTAGTTTTCTTTGTATAGGTCTTTTACTTCCTTGGTAAGATTTATTCCTAAGTATTTTACCTTCTTGGGGGCTACTGTGAATGGTATTGATTTGGTTATTTCCTCTTCGGTGTTCTTTTTGTTGATGTAGAGGAATCCAAGTGATTTTTCTATGTTTATCTTATAACCTGAGACTGCCAAACTCTTCTTTTAGTTTCAGTAGTTTTCTGGAGGTTTCCTTAGGGTTTTCTGTGTATAAGATCATGTCATCTGCAAATAGAGATAATTTTACTTCCTCCTTGCCAATCCGGATGCCCTTTATTTCTTTGTCTAGCCTAATTGCCCTGGCTAGGACTTCTAGCACGGTGTTGAATAAGAGCGGTGATAAAGGGCATCCTTGTCTGGTTCCCCTTCTCAAGGGAAATGCTTTCAGGTTCTCTCCATTTAGAGTGATGTTGGCTGTTGGCTTTGCATAGATGCCCTTTATTATGTTGAGAAATTTTCCTTCAATTCCTATTTTGGTGAGAGTTTTTTTTTTATCATAAATGGGTGTTGGACTTTGTCAAATGCCTTTCTGCATCAATTGATAAGATCATGTGGTTTTTGTTTTTGTTTTATTTATGTGGTGGATTACATTAATGGTTTTTCTGATATTAAACCAGGCTTGCATACCTGGTATAAATCCCACTTGATCAGGGTGAATTATTTTTTTGATATGTTTTTGAATTCTATTGGCTAGAATTTTGTTGAGGATTTTTGCATCTATGTTCATGAGGGATATAGGTCTGTAATTTTCCTTTTTTGTAATGTCTTTACTTGGTTTTGGTAGATGGTGGCTTCATAGAATGAGTTGGGTAGTATTCCGTCATTTTCTATGCTTTGAAATACCTTTAGTAGTAGTGGTGTTAACTCTTCTCTGAAAGTTTGGTAGAACTCTGCAGTGAAGCCGTCCGGGCCAGGGCTTTTTTTTTGTTGGGAATTTTTTGATTACCGTTTCAATCTCTTTTTTTTAATGGGTCTATTTAGTTGTTCTACTTCTGAATGTGTTAGTTTAGGTAGGTAGTGTTTTTCCAGGAATTCATCCATTTCTTCTAGGTTTGCAAATTTGTTAGAGTACAATTTTTTGTAATAATCTGATATGATTCTTTTAATTTCAGTTGGGTCTGTTGTGATGTGGCCCTTCTCGTTTCTTATTCAGGTTATTTGTTTCCTTTCCTGTATTTCTTTGGTCAGTCTAGCCAATGGTTTATCAATTTTGTTAATTTTTTCAAAGAACCATCTTTTGGCTTTGTTAATTCTTTCAATTGTTTTTCTGTTCTCTAATTCATTTAGTTCAGCTCTAATTTTTATTATTTGTTTTCTTCTGGTGCCTGATGGATTCTTTTGTTGCTCACTTTCTATTTGTTCAAGTTGTCGGGACAGTTCTCTGATTTTGGCTCTTTCTTCTTTTTGTATGTGTGCATTTATCGATATAAATTGACCTCTGAGCACTGCTTTTGCTGTGTCCCAGAGGTTTTGATAGGAAGTATTTTCATTCTCATTGTATTCTATGAATTTCCTTATTCCCTCCTTAATGTCTTCTATAACCCAGTCTTTCTTCAGGAGGGTATTGTTCAGTTTCCAAGTATTTGATTTCTTTTCCCTAGTTTTTCTGTTATTGATTTCTAGTTTTATTGCCTAGTGGTCTGAGAAGATGCTTTGTAATATTTCGATGTTTTGGATTCTGCAAAGGTTTGTTTTATGACCTAATATGTGGTCTATTCTAGAGAATGTTCCATGTGCGCTAGAAAAAAAAGTATACTTTGCAGCAGTTGGGTGGAGAGATCTGTATAAGTCAATGAGGTCAAGTTGGTTGATTGTTGTAAGTAGGTCTTCCGTGTCTCCATTGAGCTTCTTACTGGATGTCCTGTCCTTCTCCGAAAGTGGTGTGTTGAAGTCTCCTACTATAATTGTGGAGGTGTCTATCTCACTTTTCATTTCTGTTAAAATTTGATTTATATATCTTGCAGCCCTGTCATTGGGTGCATAAATATTTTTATGGTTATGTCTTCCTGATCAATTGTCCCTTTTATCATTATGTAGTGTCCTTCTTTATCCTTTGTGGTGGATTTAAGTCTAAAGTCTATTTTGTCAGAAATTAATATTGCTACTCCTCTTCTTTTTGCTTGTTGTTTGCTTGATATATTTTTTCCATCCTTTGAGTTTTAGTTTGTTTGTGTCTCTAAGTCTAAGATGTGTCTCTTGTAGGCAGCATATAGACGGATCGTGTTTCTTTATCCAGTCCGAGACTCTCTGTCTCTTTATTGGTGCATTTAGTCCATTTACATTCAGCGTAATTATAGATAAATAAGTGTTTAGTGTTGTCATTTTGATGCCTTTTTATGTGTGTTGTCGACAATTTCATTTTTCCACATACTTTTTTGTGCTGAGACGTTTTTCTTAGTAAATTGTGAGATCCTCATTTTCATAGTGTTTGACTTTATGTTTGTTGAGTTGTTACGTTTTTCTTGGCTTTTATCTTGAGTTATGGAGCCGTTATACCTCTTTGTGGTTACCTTAATATTTACCCCTATTCTTCTAAGTAAAAAACCTAACTTGTAATGTTTTGTATCGCCTTGGATCACTCTCCATATGGCAGTTCTATGCCACCTGTATTTAGTCCCTCTTTTTGATTATTGTGATCTTTTACATTTTGACTTCAGTGATTCCCTGTTATGAGCATTTTTTAAAATTAATCTTAATTTATTTTTGTGATTTCCCTATTTGAGTTGATATCAGGATGTTCTTTTTTGTGACCTCGTGTTGTGCTGGTATCTGATATTATTGGTTTTCTGACGAAATAATATTCTTTAGTATTTCTTGTAGCTTTGTTTTGGTTTTTGCAAATTCTCTAAACTTGTGTTTATCTGTAAATATCTTAATTTTGCCTTCATATTTCAGAGAGAGTTTTGCTGGATATATGATCCTTGGCTGGCAGTTTTTCTCCTTCAGTGCTCTGTATATGTCGTCCCATTCCCTTCTTGCCTGCATGATTTCTGCTGAGTAGTCTGAACTTATTCTTATTAATTCTCCCTTGAAGGTGACCTTTCTTTTCTCCCTGGCTGCTTTTAAAATTTTCTCTTTATCTTTGGTTTTGGCAAGTTTGATGATAATATGTCTTGGTGTTTTTCTTTTTGGATCAATCTTAAATGGGGTTCAATGAGCATCTTGCATAGATATCCTTTCGTCTTTCATGATGTCAGGGAAGTTTTCTGTCAGCAGATCTTCAACCATTTTCTCTGTGTTTTCTGTCCTCCCTCCCTGTTCTGGGACTCCAATCACACACAAGTTATCCTTCTTGATAGAGTCCCCCATGATTCTTAGGGTTTCTTCATTTTTTTAATTCTTTTATCTGATTTTTTTTCAGCTATGTTGGTGTTAATTCCCTGGTCTTCCAGATTTCCCACTCTGCATTCAAATTGCTTGAGTCTGCTCCTCTGACTTCCTATTGTGTTGTTTAATTCTGTAATTTTATTGTTAATCTTTTGGATTTCTATATGCTGTCTCTCTATGGATTCTTGCAACTTATTAATTTTTCCACTATGTTCTTGAATAATCTTTTTGAGTTCTTCAACTGTTTTATCAGTGTGTTCCTTGGCTTTTTCTGCAGTTTGCCTTATTTCGTTTCTGATGTCTTGAAGCATTCTGTAAATTAGATTTTTTATATTCTGTACCTGATAATTCCAGGATTGTTTCTTCATTTGGGAAAGATTTTGATTCTTTTTTGGGGGGAGTTGTAGAAGCTGTCATGGTCTGCTTCTTTATGTGGTTTGATATCAACTGCTGTCTCTGAGCCATCACTGGGAAACTTGCTTTTGCAGAAATTCCGCTAAAAAAAATGCAGTCAGATCCCTATCAGAACTGCCTTTGGATTATAACCGCCACCTTTTTCCCTGTAAGTATGAAAGTCCCAGATTTGGATCATATATGCTTGGCTGTAGCTGGTTCTGTGTTTTTAGTCCAATTAGGGATGGATTTTTGGTCCCTGGGTTTTTTGTGGTTCCTTCTCTCAGGCCAGAAGAGTGGGTTAGGAAAAGACCAAAAGAAAAAAGGGGGGGGGAAGCAAAGCCGCCACGGAGCCGGAGCTGTTCTCCCTCTGGCTCAGGAAGTTCCAATGTTAATGAAGCCGACTGGGGAGGGTGGGGGAGGGATCAGAGAGATAGGAGAGTAGCACCTCGGAATATAGCCCGAGTTGTTTGCCTTGCTTGGAATGACTGTTATATCTGGGATTCCCGAGGGACGTTTCGCCTATGTGTGTTGGCTGTGTGGAGATTGCCCCCGGGGGTCTGGCCCGCTGAAGCCACTGTCAGATCCTCCGCTGCCAGTCCAAAACCTAGCGTCAAGGTTCCCCTGCTGGGTGCTGTACTCCCGGCTCCAAAATCAGTCACTGCCTCCCGGGGATTTCTCATCCCGCCAGCTGCGTCACCACGCCACCTCCTGGGGTTAGTTCAGGGGAGTAGGGCTGCGCCCTGTGCTTGTGCCATGACAGCGTCCAGTCAAATGCCCGGCGCCATGGTTCCCCGGCTGGGATGCAGCACTCCCAGCTCCAAAACCAGTCACTGCCTCCCGGGGACTTCTCCCACCAGCAGCTTCACCACGCCGCCCGCACGGACCAGCTGGGCCCCCTCCTGGGTTCAGTTCAGGGGGGTAGGGCTGTGCCCCTTGTTTGTGCCGTCACAAGATTTATGAGTTCAGCTCCCCTGGGCCCAGATCTAAGTCCGGCGCCAAGGTTACCTGACTGGGACGCTGGCTCCAGGCTCCAAAAACAGTTGCTGCTTCCCCATATTTGTTCGTTTTCCATCTCTAAATCTGTGTTTGTTGTTCAGGGTTCGTAGATTTTTATGTATGTGATCGATTCACTTGATTTTCCGAGTCTTTGTTGCAAGAGGGATCCGGGGTAGCATCTACCTAGTCTGCCATCTTGGCCCCGCCTCCCCATTTCATTTATATTTACAACTCTACTGGTATAATTTTTAAAACTCTATGATGTCAGAAAATATGCTTTATTTAATTGAAATTATCTGAAATTAGTTGAGTCTTATTTTATGGCCTAGCATATAGTCAAATTTTTGATAAACATTTCATGAACATCTGAAAATTATAAGTGTTGTGTAGTTAAGTACAGTGTTCTAGTTAGTTCAACTTGGTTGAGTTCATTAATCACATAATTTAAATATTCTATACGTTTATTTTATTTTTGCTTTGCATATAATTACTGAGCTATTTAAATCTCCAAAATACCTATGGATTTTTTTTATTGTCTTTGTAGTACCGTGAATTTCTAATTTCCAAGACTTTGACATCGTGCATACCAATTTGGAATTGTTCTATCTTCTTGACGAATATAACTTTTTGTCATCATGAAAAATATCTATACTGATTTATATTAATATAGCTGAACCGGCTTTTAAAAATATTTTATCACATTTTTGGTAAAAATATACATAGCAAAACACACTTCCATTTAAAATTTCTCTATAGATAATATTCAGCGACCTTGTTACATTCTTCACATCGTGTCAACATTGTCATTATGTCCATTCTAGTTGTTTCACTCTCATTAACTTAATTCCACTGCCTCACAAACTTCTAATGACAATCCTACTGAAATATAGACACAGATAAATTTTAAATAATGTGACTTCACAATAAAATACCTTATATTATGTTTTAGAGGTCACCAAGTAATAGCAAGCAGAAACAATAACTGCTGAATACACTCATAAAAACTAAAGAATTTGAAAGAATTCACACAAACTATACTGAAGAATGTTTAATGGTTTGATGAAATAAACTTTTCCCAGTGTATTTAAGTACAGATATAAGACTATTGAACAGCAAGAATATTTTTTAAAAATGGGAGTAATTGAAATAATTAAAGTAAAAATTGAGGTAAAAATTAAATATATACGCTACATAGATGATTGACATATTTGTTAATAAATAAAATCAGAAACTATGAGTACATAATGATATTAAGTTATTAATGAGTAAGTTGAAAGTTTTATGAAGATTGATATATCCAACGTATTCAAAGTACCTTCCCACAAAATGCTTATTAATTACAAATATAAAACATTACTTTTATGGTGGAGAAGTCTGTCAATCACCACTTTATGCAAGAGATAAGACTCAATGAAAAAATAGGATCACTTCTGTGATTCTGGTGCCAAAAAGTAAATTAATAGAATCTAATCAGGTGAAAACCTCAGAAAAACACAAATCAAGGGACATTATATAGGCTTACCAGAAAGTAATCTCCAACATGCAAGGAAGTTAAGGAAAGACTGAAAAACCATTCTGTATTAAATGAAATTAAAGAGTCATGCTAATCAAATGAAAACATAACTCTGAGCTATTTATACCTCTATAAACTTGTAAAAATTGAATGGGATTGGGATATTGGACGTTATTAATATATCAGTGTTAGTGTGCTACTGTTCTGATATTTATTAAGAACGGATTCATGTTATTATATAGTAGATATTTTCTTTTTTTGTAAGGAATGCACACTGTAGTGTTGAGCAGGAGGTAGGGCATCAAATGATTCAGGAAAAAACAAAAAAAAATTCTTGCTCTGTATTTGTAACTTTTAAGTTTAAGTTTAAGATGGTTTCAGAATAGAAATAATAATTAATAGGAGCCATTTAAATTTTTTTATTTAAATACTCCTTCTCCAGCCTTAGGGTGGGCCACAATCAAGTTAGTGGAATCTTAATATATTGAATAATGAAGGCAAGAGAAAAGTTCCTGTTTAAGATAAGGTCTCTGACCAGTAGAACGACTCATACAGCCCCAAAACCCAAAAAGAGAAACTGGTTGCTGTTGAGTAGATTCCGACTCATAGTGACCCTATAGGGCAGAGTACAACTGCCCCATAGTGTTTTCAGGAGCGGCTGGTGGATTTGAACCACCGACCTTTTGGCTAGCAGCCAAGCTCTTAACCACTGCGCCACCAGGGCTTCCAGATAGCTCTGGGGGAGTGGAATATCAAAATCTTGTTGGCATCCCATATAGAGTTTAAATTGTTTCTAGTTATCTTTTGGGAGAGTGTTCCCTTGCTTTGTATTTAAATAAATACACAGCTTTGTGGCTTTTTTTTCCTTGATGTAAGTGGTAGCTCCTGCACACCAGTTTCCACAGGAGATTTCTTTTTCTGTCTTCCCTTTATTTCAATTAATTTCCCTGAGTCTTTTATGAGCAAATTGATAAAAGTGTGGCTTTTGTTAGTGCACAATTGTAAACATAGTCATTCTTTGCTACGAAGAGTGGGTTGCTTTAACCTGAGACCTTTCCTAAAATGCCCTTCTCTTAGAGCATCATTTTCATTTAAGTTTAAATATTTAAGGAAAAAATCAGAAAACCTCTATTTGGTAACCAGAAAGGGCATTCTAATTGAATTTTCTATAATATCTAAGTTCTATGATTTTTGTAGTATATGTGATATTGGGAGATATTCACAGATACATGTACTTTCCAAATCTCCCCTCTGCTTTGAATCCTTCCCACGAAAAGCATTGGAATTAAATTTCTTGTGCAAATAATGGAATGTTTTCTAATATTATAAATGCAATAATATTCAACATCTATTATTTGACTTTTGTTTATAGCATATGTCCTTAAAGGAGAAGGGAAATCAATAAATCCTGCATACGGCAAGTCACCTAGATCATAGGTGAAGGTAGTTCTACAAGTACAATAGTTATAACCATTGGCATCTGGATCATCATACATGCTCTGTGTAGATGCAGTATTCAAAGCTGCCTGATTATATAGGGACTGATATAAACTGTAGCATTATAGGCTTTTTACTATATGTAACTATGATCATTCAGCAGATTTTGAAAAGTAAAAATAGCTTCTGTTTTGCAGGTTTTTAAGAAAGCAGCATATAGACTTGTCACCTAGACACATGATGTTAGCAAAAATTGTTTGACTGACTCAGAGAGTTTCCCTTCCCACTGAGTTAGAGCAAAACTGGGGTTAAAGAAATGGCAGTGCAGATATACATATTTGATAATAAACACTCATGATCACTCAGCTTCTCATCCTTTCAGTAGCCAAGGAGTAGAAGAAAAATTGCTACTATCCTTGTGTTCTGGTTTTGAGATTTACACAAATCAATACTTCGGAATTTTTCTTCAATATTTCTCTTGCTGTCACTCTCTCTCTTTTCCAGAGCAAAATGAAGAGAGAAGGGAGCACTACCTATAAAATATTGGGAAAAAAAGCCACTTGGAAATAGGAGCACTGTACTGTTTTTTTTCTCCAATAGCTATCATTTAAAACACAAAGCAAAATTCTTATAAGAAAATAGATGTGTTTATTGCATTGAGTAGAGAGTGAGAAAAGTGAAATTCAGGGAAAGCTAATAAAATTCTTATATGCAGGAATAGATGAAATTATTTTTATTCATGTGAAAAGCATACATTAATAACCCATGGAATGATTTTAAAATGAATAACGAAAGCATTTTGCAAATGTATTTATTTAAATGCCATATGAAACCTGTAAATTAACTTTGACGTTAAACATAGATGAATGCTTGGATAGCACCTCAATATCTTCCTTCAAATAAAGAGAAAAGCTTTCTTTTCTGTCCTAGACATCTACAGAAGGCCATCATCTACGGAACATAATGTATCCAGTCAGCAATTTAGGCCTATTCATCTGTAGAGAAAAGTCTTATTTATGGATTTAAGAACAATGACATTGAGTGCCAAAAACAATATAGTTAGCATCATAAGTGACTATTGACTACCACTTCTATACTAGTCTTTGGATAACAAAATGATTTTATTAAATTACTTCTAGTTATTAAAACACCTAGATATTAAAATCATCCTCATATTTATACTAAAAAGACAAAATTATTTATTGTGGGCGGCTTAAACAGGGAAAAAAAATATTACTTAAGAATTTACAAATTACCTGAATCCAAGGCAAAGATCAAGTCAGAAAATAATTGATTTTGATTTGTTTTACTTTTCCTGTAGCTACAGTTTTTCTTCCAATTTGTTTAGAATTTTGAAATTACTAACTGTATCTTGAAGATATTTCAAAATGTTAAGTTTAAATGATTATGAGAAGACTAATGATTTGGAACCGGAAAAATACTAATTAGAGAAAATAAGTCAAAGGAACAATGGATCAGTACTGCATTGGAACTAAAGAATTAATGGCATATGTTGGAGAAATTCAACTGTAGTTAAGGAAAATATGTAACTACCAATATTTCTATAAGTTTCATCAATTTTTTAAAAATTCATAAAATAAAAATTGTTGAACATACATTGTAAATTGACATTGGAAAAGCTGCCTAGATTTTATAAGGCTTTTTTTTGCAGTAATTTATTAAACACACACAAAAGATACATAGAGAATGCTTTGGTTGACCTACCCTATAATTTTAGGTATCATCTGCCTTGTTAAACTGCAGCAAATATTTACACTTGTTTACATTTCTGGATATCAGATTTTTTTCCTGATGTAGCTTTAAAAAATTGTTTTTTCTGCTTTTGGAGTTGTTTCCTAATTTCAGTTTAATAGGTCTCAAAACTGAAATGAAGAACCAGTCAAGGGAGATAGAATTCATTCTCTTGGGACTCACAGATGACCCACAGTTACAAATTGTGATTTTTATATTTCTCTTTCTCAACTATATTTTGAGTGTGATGGGGAACTTATCCATCATCCTCCTCACCCTACTGCATCCTCACCTCAAGACTCTAATGTATTTCTTCCTACAAAATTTCTCCTTCTTAGAAATCTTATTGACGACAATCTCTATTCCTAGATTCTTGACAACCATTGTGACTAAAATCATTTCCTACAATGGTTGTGCATCTCAATTATTCTTTTTTTCTTTTCTTAGGAGTTACAGAGTTCTACCTTCTGGCTGCCATGTCCTATGACCGCTATGCAGCCATCTGCAAACCCCTGCATTACTCAATCATTATGAGAAGCAAAGTGTGCTACCAACTTCTACTCAGGTCATGGACAGCTGGCTTTCTGATTACCTTTCCACCGTTGGTCTTGGGACTAAAGCTGGAATTCTGTGCTTCCAAAGTAATTGATCATTTCATGTGTGACACTTCTCCTATCCTGCAGATTTCTTGCACAGACACTCACTTCCTACAAATGATTTCATTTGTTTCAGCAGTTATAGCACTAGTGGTCACACTACTCTTAGTTATTCTTTCCTATATTTTCTATACATATATAATCAAGACCATTCTAAAAATTCCCTCTGCTCGGAAAAGAACAAAAGCTTTTTCCACTTTTTCTTCCCACATTATTGTAGTTTCCCTTACTTATGGTAGCTGTGTCTCCATTTACATGAAGCCATCAGCAAAAGAAAGGGTGACTTTATCCAAGGGTGTAGCTGTTATCTATACCTCAGTTGCCCCTTTACTCAATCCCTTCATTTGCAGTCTTAAGAACAAGCAAATGAAACAAGCTTTCGAGGATACACTCAAAAAGGTTTTCATTTTTTCAAAAAATAAGGAAAAAAACTAAAATCTTGACAGAAACAGTGAATATATTTTTTGTTCCTTTTTTCATGTTTACTTAATTTGTCCTTTCAGTAAGTTAAACTTCTTATAGCATTTAAACAAGTCTTTCAGCACAATACATTTTCCTACTTCATCTTTAATAGTTCTTGCAGTGTTAATATTAAGAGTTCCATCTTCAAATTTTCACAAATTTTAACTTTCTTTTAATCCCAAAGACATGCAACTTCAGGGTCGTGAAAAGAAATTACTTATGTATTAATTTCTCCTGTACAAATTTGCCTGGATGAGTGTAATTAGTTTATATGCACTTATTATAGGTATACCTTGTCTTATATACTACACTAGTTATAATTTTTGTCTTCTTTAGAATGATACAGCTTGCTATGGAGAGACAAAGAAACAGTTATCAAACAATATGATTTCTCTTACAGTAAAGCTTTACACAAAATTGTGTTCTTATAGTAATGAAGGTTTAATTATTTCAGTGTATCAGAAATGGAGCTCAAAAAGGGTAATTCTTATGACAGTTGTGATATATAGGAAAAAAAGAGTAAAATGGTGTTATAGGCATGTGTATAACAACATGCACAATGTTTGAGGCACTAGTCCCTAGTTCAAGTGTCACTAGCTTGATAAGGGGAATGTAGGCTTTTAAGCCAGTCAGCCAGATATAAACCCAGGATAACATGTAAGCCTGGTCAAATTTTAAAACTCTGTTGCTAAGTTTCTCCATTTATGAAACAGATAGAATAATAGTCCTTACTTGTTTATTTTGAGAATGCAATGAAGCAGTATGTATAAAGCAATTTTAGATCAGAACCTGGCCCACAGTGAGTTATCAACAAGGGTTAGCTCCCCTTGGAGGGAAAGCTTGTCTCACTCATGGTAGTATGTAATAAGGGAAGAAAAAGAGGCAGCTTCAAATCATAAAAAGCTTTTATGACCTAAAATGTATTAGGACTTAATCTGATTGGTCTATAAACCTGAAAATTTAGTGTGAATACATTACCGAGATAAAAATTCCATGTGTCTGTATAAAATAACTTTTTAAATCACATGGAATAGTTTAGAAACATGGACCGGAGATGATTCTGAGGCTGATTTTTCACAATGTGATCAGATTTTTATATTATAAAGATTGATCTGTTAAATGTGCTGAGAATGTTTTTTTAGATATTTGGAGTTAGGAAGACAGGAGAGAGGATCAACACTTTAAGCTAAATGAGATATTTTAAAGGTCAAAAACACAATAGTGACAGTGGCTTGCAAGCTCAGGGAGCAGACTCCAGAGATGTTTAGGGGAATGAACTGAGGTTAAACTGTTGAACATTTTCATGTCCGGGATAAGCGAAAGAAAGTTATTTTAAAAAAAGGAAAAAGAAAAGACTCCTCTTGGGTTCTCCCTGCTGTCCACTCTGTGCACAAGCACGGAAATGTCTGTCTTTTAAAAAAAAGAAGCTTTCTTAGTATATGTCAGATCAAAAAAAATCACCTATAAAACATATGGGGTTCTATATTGGATATAATTTTTCATCAGAGACATATAAGTGAAGAATTTACTGGGGTGATTGATGGCTGCTGCAGATTAAATTGCATCCGCCCCACCCAAAATGTGTGTCAACTTGGCTAGGCCATGATTGCTAGTAGCATATGATTGCCCACCATTTTGTCATCTGATGTGATTTTCCTATGTGTAGTAAATCCTGCCACTATGAAGTTAATGAGGTGGGATTAGAAGCAGTTACATAAATGAGGTAGGCTCAATCTACAGGATTAGATAGTATGTTGAGTCAATCGCTTTGGAAATATAAAAAGAGAAGCAAGCAGAGAGACAGGGGGACCTCATACCTCCAAGAAAAACCACCAAGAACATAGCACATCATTTGGGCCTGAGATCCCTAAACTGAGAAGCTCCTCGACCAGGGGAAAATTGAAGAAGACCTTCCTGCAGAGCCGACAGAGAAAGAAAGCCTCCCCTGAAGCTGGCATCGTGAATTAGGACTTCTAGACCCCTACGCTGTGAGAGAATAAATTTCTCTTCATTAAAGCCATCCACATGTGGTATTTCTGTTATAGCAGTGCTAGATAACTAAGACAATGGCATGTCTATTATTTATGTGGCCTCGAATAGAAATCATTTAGTTTTTATTTGTGTTCAAATTTGTTTTACAATCTTTCAAAGCAACAATTTTTAGTCATTTACTTTTCCTTGGCAGAAAGAAGAGTGTTAGTTAGTTCATGTGATTATATTCATCGGCCTAAGAACTTTCACTCACGCAGTTTGTTTTTCAATATACTTTTTAAAAATTACTCGAGCCTTATCAGATAAATTATGGTCAAATATTTTTTTCCATTCTATCCATTACATTTTCATTTTCTTGGTAGTGTCATTTAATGCACAAAACTTTTCATGAAATGGAGAAAAGAATACTTACTTTTAATGTACAAATATGTAATTTGTATGACAATTTCTTTACAAAGAATGAGCAGGATCAAGATACACTGAACATTATTGAAATTAAGACATTATTCATCTGAATTAGTTGGTTTTATATTAAGATGCTAACTGTAATCTACAAGAAATCATTAAGAAAATAACTTGAAAGATATGTTGTAAAAGACACAATAAATAAATTTAAAGGTACACTAGGACTTACCAATTTAACACAACAGAAGCCAGCAATCCAGGAATAGACTAATAAAAAAGACATAAGTATATTTAAAAAAGGAAGACATAAGTCCTACTTTATCAGTAATTAAATTTAAACAGTGAAACAACTCAATTGAAAGGCAGAGATTGGAAACATGGTCTAAAAAGAGAACATAACACAAATATATGTCTGTCTATTTTTTTTATTATTATTATAGGCACTCTTTAGATTAAAAGACACAAATAGATTGAAAATAGGATTTAAAAGATAGGCCATGTATTCCGGATTGAAAGTGTCTCCGAAATACATATGTTGAAGTGCTAAAAATTGTACCTGGAAGTTGTGACCTTGTTTGGGAAAATAGCACACTATTCTTGGAAGATAAAAGAAAAACCTTCGCCATCCTGTTGATTATAACTCATAGTGACCATATAGGACAGAGTAGAACCACCCCATAGTGTTTCCAAAGAGCAGCTGATGATATTGTCACTTAAGCCGTACCAGAGTAGGATAAGTCCTATTCCATTCTGAGTGGTATCTTAAAAGGAGATAACAGACAGGGAGATGGAAAGAAACACACAGAGTAAGACAGATGCCAGGTGATAATGGAGGCAGACACATCTATAAGCATTCATAAGCATGCCAAGAATTGCAAAGGGCTACAAGAAGCTACAAGGAACCCTTATGGTGCAGTAGCTAATAGCTCAGCTCCTAACCAAAAGGTCAGCTGTTGGAATCCACCAGCTGCTCTTTGAAAACCCCATGAGAAAGTTCCACTCTATCCCATAGGGTTGCTATGAGTTGGAATTGACTCAACGGCAACAGTTTCTTTTTTTAGCTGCAAGAAGCTGAGACAGGAAGGACCTTTCCGTAAAACAAACAGAGAGAGAGTTCATAGACCCATTAATGAATTTGGGCCTCTAGCCTTCAGAACTGAGACAACAAATTCTGTTCTTCAAAGCCATTTACTTTGTAGTATTTTGTTATGGCAGCACTAGGAATCTAACATGCCAAGTGAGCAGTAGCCAAAAAAAAAGAGCTGGGTTGCCTATAATAACACTTGACGTATTAGACTTTAAGACAAAAAAGTTACAGGATACAAATAATATTTTACAATTATAAAGTGTCAATCTATTGGGCAGAATAAACAATTATAAACATGTATTCACCTAACATTTCACAATAATAGAGACTTCAATAACTCATTTTCAATAATGGACATAAAACTAGGCAGTATACATGGGACATACTCCAGAGTGACCATATACCAGACTATAAAACAAACACACAAAAAAACCTAAATAATATAAAATAATTGAAATAATACAAAATATGTTCTTTGACCAAAATACAACTAAATTAGAAATCAACAATAGAAGGAAATATAAGAAAATCACAAATATATGTAAATTAAACAGTACACTCCTAAATAACAAATAAGCCAAAGAATAAATCACAAGGAGAGTTTAAAAATAATATTTTTAGATAAAAGGAAGTGAAAAACAGCATGCTAAAACATACGGATTGCAGCTTTAGAATCGTTTATAGAGAAATTAATAGCTCCAAGTGCCTATGTTAAAAAGGAAAACAGATCTCAAATCAACAAGCAAACGTTTTACCTTTGGAAACAAGAAAAAGAAGAGTAAAATGGCACAAAACAAACAAAAAAGAGAGTACATATTATATGATTTTATTCACATGAAATTCTAGTAAATGAAAACTAATTGTAGATCTATTGTTGCCTGTATAAATATAGATGTGGGTGTTAATATTGATGTAGACATATATAAAAATATTTGACTTAATAACTATATATATATTTTTTGTGACACCAAAACGTTCACCAATGAGAGGACAATACAAGAGTCTCAAATCTTTGATTAAAATATATTTATTGAGTATAAATTATGTCACCTTCACCAGACACTAGAGATATAAATATAAAACAACCAAGGCCTGTTTCTTCCAGATTAGGTAGTAATTTAACAGAAACAGGTTTATGTACAAATAATTTCAGTAGAGTAAGCTAAGAGGACAAAGTTTTGGGAGAGCAAAGAGGAGATAGCACCTAATCTTGGCTTTACACAAAGGGAAGATTTCAAGGATTTTATTAAATTTAGACCAAACCTTAAAGAAAAGTATGCGTGTATATGGGTGTGTATTTGTGTGTATGTGTGCACGTTTGAAAATGCCTAGTGTTTACAGGAATAAATGAAAGATTTCATGACGTTAGTGCAAATGTTGCACAGGGCCTCGGTTCTGGGTTGCACAGGGTTAGTTTAAGAACAACAAAAAGGAGAAAACTGATCTCCCAGCACTTGTCCAAAATAATTTTCTACAATAATGGAAATGTTCTATAATCTGTGCTGCCTGATACATTAGCCACTAGACACATGTGGCTACTGATCATTTTAGATACGGCTAGTGTGACTAAGGAACTGAATTGCTATATTATTTCATTCATATTTAAATTTAAATAACCACAAAAGTAACTTACTCCTGAGCAAGGCCGATACTTGGTTATTAGCTCAAATTCAAATAATATTACTGTTCTAAAGATGAAGCACAGGACATTCTGGAAACATGTAAGAGTTTGAGAGAATCCGAGAAGACTTCTCCAAGAGAGTGCAATTAAAGTACAAATGAATTGAGGTACCAGAGAAACCACCTTTAGCAGACAGAAGAACATATGTAAATGTCCTGAAGGAGAAGAGAAAGTGTCAGATTGTTAAAGAAACAAACAACGAAGAACGAGTATCTCAAAATGACAAAAGTGAGGGACATGCTCATCGATAGGCAGACTCAACATTGTGAAAATATCAATTCTACCCAAAGCAATCCACAAATACAAAGCAATTCTCATCCAAATACCAACAGCATTCTTCAAAGAGACGGAAAAACTAATCATTAACTTTATACGGAAATGAAAGAGCCCCCACATAAGTAAAGTACTATTGAAGAAGAATTCACTAGGAAGACCACTACCTGGCCTCAGAATCTACTGTACGGCTACGGTAGTCAGAACAGCCTAGTACTGGTACAATGACAGCTACATTGACCGGTGGAACAGAATTGAGAACCCAGGTGTAAATCCATCCACCTACAATCACCTGATCTTGGAAAAGGGCCCAAAGTCCATCAAATGTGGAAAAGACAGTCTTTTTAACAAATTCTGCTGGCAAAACTGGATGTCCCTCTGCAAAAAAATGAAACAGGGCCCATACCTCACACTACACACAAAAACTAATTAAAAATGGATTAAACATCTAAATATAAAATCAAAAACCACAAAGATCATAGGAGAAAAATAGGATCAAGGCTAGAGGCCCTAATACATGTCATTAACAGGATGAAAACCATAACTAACAAGACACAAACTCTAGAATATAAGTTAGATTACTGGAATCTTCTAAAAATTAAACACTCATGCTCATCAAAAGACTTCACCAAAAGAATAAAAAAAGAACTTAGACTTGGAAAAATCTCTGCCTATGACAAATTCAACAGAAGCCTAATCTCTAAAATCTACAGGAAAATCCAATATCTCTACAACAAAAAGACAAATAATCCAATTAAAAAATGGGCAAAGGAAATTAACAGACACTTCACCAAAGAAGGCACTCAAGTGACTAACAGACACATGAGGAAATGACCGTGATCACCAGCCAATAGAGAATTGGAAATTGATACTACAATGAGATATCATTTCACCCCAACATTACTGCCGTAAAAAATAAATAAATAAGTAACAATGTTGAAGAATTTGTGGGGAGACTGGAACTCTTATGCACTACTGGTGGGAATGCAAAATGGTACGACCATTTTGGAAAACGATACGGCACTTCTTTAGAAAGCTAGAAAGAGAATACCATAAGATCCAGCAATCCCACTCCTAGAAATATATCTTAGAGAAATAAGAGCTGTCACATGAATAGACAAATGCATACCCATGTTCACTGCAGCATTTTTCACAATAGCAAAACGTTTGCTCATAAAATACTCGAGGGGATTAAATGAAATAAAAGGAAAAAAGAAAAAGAAATCTGTGGAGACTGGTGTTCCTGTCTACCAATTACGTACAAAAAAAAAGGAGAGAGAATTGTCAATTCCTTTAAGTACAAAACTGAGGGGACATTCTCCCAAAAGATAACCAGAAATGATTTAAACTCTATATGTCAACAGCATTCTGGTATTCCACTCCCATGGGTCATAAATTGTTTAGAAATTTATCTATGTCTATATCTGAATTGTAATAAGAGAATTGTCCTTCACAGTTGCTCAGTAACTGGCTGCTCATCACTCGGACCCTATGTTAAATACATTTTGACATGGTGATATTTAAGTTACGTGGTGGTATGCAATCTACTCTCAACTCCCATGGGGCTATTGAGGTCAGATGTTTAACTCGAAAAGGAACTTTTGTCTCCATTAGGCAATATATTAAGATTCTGTTACCTTGGTTGTTTCCCATCCCAATACTTGAGAAAAAAAATATGTTGTTGTTGTTAGCTGCCATCGTCACTATGAGTCAGAATTGACTCGATGGCAATGTTTTTGTTTTTTGTTTTTTTTTTTAATAGTGATACCATGTACAAGAGGGCGAGAAGCTGCCCGGTCCTGTGCCATCCTCACAATCATTGCCATGTTTGAGCTCATTGTTGTAGTCACTGTGTCAATCCATGTCTTTGAGGGTCTTCCTCTTTTTCACTGACCCTTGACTTTATCAAGCATAATGTCCTTCACCAGGGACTGATCCCTCCTGATAACATATCCAAAGCACGTGAAAGAAAGTCTCGGCACCCTTGCTTCAGAAAAGTATTCTGGCTGTACTTCTTCCAAGATAGATTTGTTCATTCTTCTGGCAGTCACTGGCATATTCAATATTCTTCACCAACACCTAATTCATTGTCCAGCTTTCACATTCATATGAGGTCATTGAAAATACCATAGCTTCGGTCAGGCACACCTTGGTCTTCAAAGTGACATCTTTGCTTCTTAACACTTTAAGGAGGTCTTTTGTAGCAGATTTGCCCAGAGCAATACTGTTAAACATATAATATGAGATATTTCATTCTGAGATCATATTGTTTAGAAATTTATCTATGTCTGTATTTGAATACTAAGAGAATTGTCCTTCACGGTTGCTCAGTAACTGTGTATTCTGGCTGCTCATCACTCGGACTCCATGTTAACTCAGTTTTGAGATGGTGATATTTAAGTTACACGGTGGTGTGCAATTTACTTCCAAATATATCTAAGTGTGGGGATGAGAATAGAAATTTTAAGAAAAGCTCTTTTATGTCCCTTCCACAGACATCTATGGTCAAGGGAAGTCATGGTCCTCATTTATCTTTGATGTAGCTTTTTCTTACTGGGTTTTTTAAGAAAATAATTCTCCTGGTCCCAGCTTGATATCTCTGCATGTGCAATAACTAACCACTGTGCATGGGACTTAATTTGGCTTCCTTTCCACATTGTGTGAGTAAAGTCGAATACCTATATCAACACCTTTTTTGTGTCTGTTACCTGTATTGACCTTTTTCAGAACTCATTCACAATATCTTTCTAGATAGTGCAAATTTCTCTTACTTTTCCAGTAGCTCCATCATTCATCTTACACCATATATATACATATAAAACCAAATCAAACCAGTTGCCCGTGAGTCAATTCCAACTCATAGTGACCCTATAGAACAGAGTTGAATTGCCCCATAGTGTTTCTAAGGCTCTAAATCTTTGTGGAAGCAGACTGCCACACCTTTCTCCTGTGGAATAGGCTAGTGAGTTCAAATTGCTTACCTTTTGATTAGCATCAGGGCCCTTAACCACTGTGCCACCAGAACTCATATATAGGTGTGTATATATATATAAACCCAGCAGAGCTCATATATACATATATTTATGTACACACACACACATACATATAAAATATATATATATACCCACACAAAAATACAAGTATATTTTTTATTTCTTTCATCAATTTGAGGCTTTTTGTGCCAGAGATATATTTTTCAAATTACCTGCTGTCTCAGCTATCTAGTGCTGCTATAACAGAAGTACCACAAGTGGATGGATGGCTTTAACATAGAGAAATTTTTTCTCTCACAGCTATAACAGAAGTACCACAAGTGGATGGATGGCTTTAACATAGAGAAATTTTTTCTCTCACAGCATAGCAGGCTAGAATTCCGAATTCAGGGTGCTAGCTCCAGGAGAAGGCCTTCTCCCTCTGTTGGCTCTGGGTGAAAGTCCTTGTCATCAATATTTCCCAGTCAAGAGATCCTAAGCACAGGGAACCCCGGTCCAAAGGATACTCTATTCTCCTGGCTCTTGTTTCTTGGTGGTATGATGTCTGCCTGTCTCTCTGCTTGCTTCTCTCTTTTATATCTCAAAAGAAGTTGACTTAAAACACAACCCAGTCTTGTAGATTGAGACCTTCCTCATTAACATAACTGCCACTAATCCTACCTCATTAACATCATAGAGGTAGGGTTTACAGTGTGTAGGAAAATCACATCACTCGACAAAATGGTGGACCATCACACAATACTGGCAATCATGGTCTAGCCAAGTTGACACACATTTTTGGTGGACACAATTCAACCCATAACATCTGTCGCATTTTAAGAAGTGAAAGACCCTTCTCCTTCCTTAAGTTTTTAAGTCTGGATATTTTATTAAAAATATTATTAACTAGATGGTGCCCGGCCAAAACCGATGACTGCCCTGACAGGGAGCACAACAGAGAACCCCTGAGGGAGCAGGAGAACAGTGGGATGCAGACCCCAAATTCTCATAAAAAGACCAGGCTTGAGAGGAGGGCCAAGATGGAGGACTAGGTAGACGCTACCTCAGATCCCTCTTGCAACAAAGACTCAGAAAAACAAGTGAATCGATCACATACATAACAATCTACAATCCCTGAACAACAAACACAGATTTAGAGACGGAGAACGAACAAATACGGGGAAGCGGCGACTGTTTTCGGAGCCTGGAGCCAGCGTCCCAGTCAGGTAACCTTGGTGCCGGGCTTAGGTCTGGACCCAGGAGAGATGAACACAAAATCTGGTGATGGTGCAAACAAGGGGCCCAGCCCTACCCCCCTGAATTGACCCCGGGAGGGGGCCCAGCCGGTCCACGTGGGCGGTGTGGCAACACGGCTGGTGGGAGAAGTCTCCGGGAGGCAGTGACTGGTTTTGGACCTGAGAGTGCAGCATCCCAGCTGGGGAGCCTGGGCGCCAGGCTTTTGACTGGGCACTGTCACAACGCAAGCACGGGGCGCAGGCTTACTCCCCTGAACTAACCCCGGGAGGGGGCCCAGCCAGTCCGCGGAGGCGGCGCGGCGACCGGGTTGGCGGGACGAGAAGTCCCCGGGAGGCAACGACTGATTTTGGAGCCAGGAGTGCAGCATCCCAGCAGGGGAACCTTGATGCTAGGCTTTGGACTGGCAGCGGAGGATCTGACCGTGGCTTTAGCGGGCCAGACCCTCGGGGGCAATCTCCACACAGCCAGCACACATAGGCGACACGCCCCTCAAGAATCTCAGATAAAATAGTCATTCCAAGCAAGATAAGCAACTTTGGCTATATTCTGGGGTGCTACTCTCCTGTTTCTCTGAACCCTCCCCCATCCTTCCCAGGCGGCTTCATTAACATTGGAATTTCCTGAGCCAGAGGGAGAACGGCTCCGGCTCCGCAGCGGCTTTGCTTTCCCCTTTTTTTTTTTTTTTGGTCTTTTCCTAACCCATTCTTCCGGCCTGAGAGAAGGAATCACAGAAAACCCAGGGACCAAAAATCCATCCCTAATTGGACTAAAAACACAGAACCAGCTACAGCCAAGCATATATGATCCAAATCTCGGACTTTCATCCTTACAGGGAACAAGGTGGCGGTTATAATCCAAAGGCAGTTCTGATAGGGATCGGACTGCATTTTTTTTTAGCGGATTTTCTGGAAAAACAAGTTTCCCAGGTCTGATATCTCTGCTTATTCAACAGAGCCCTAACTGACCCACAACAAGGGAACTGAGGGCTGAAGCTCCCCCCAGACCACCTAGCCTCTTGCCTTAGGGGTCTAAGGAGGGTGACACCTACCAATCAGTAGAGGTACTTGCATTGGGGGCCTAAGGTACAGCTGCAGTGCCCTCCCACCAAGGTGCTATAGGAATAGAGACACACCTACCTCACTGACACTTGGGGGAAGCCTGTCAGCATCCTGCCCCCCCCGGATGGTGTACCCCAGCTGCTAATAGAATCTGGTGCACACAACTATCGCCACTACTTCTAGAGGTGGATAGGTGTTAGGGGGCAGCACACACTTGATGACCCAAAATCAGATTCTACGCAAGAATAGTGAATAGACTCAGGCATATATATCTGGCAACAGCCCAAACCAGCTGGTAATAGGTCATAAGTAAGTCAAGGGCTACAACAAACAAGACAGCACAATCTAGTAGCCCATCCGCGTATATTGAAAGAAAATAAAACAAGATAAGACTCAGTGAGCAATTATAGAATAAACCACTACCAAATCTATTTTTTTTAATATCTTAGTGATGGCTCGGAGACAGCAGTCGATATCAAACCACATAAAGAAGCAGACCATGACAGCTTCTACAACCCCCCCCCAAAAAGAATCAAAATCTTTGCCAAATGAAGATACAATCTTGGAATGATCAGATACAGAGTATAAAAAACTAATTTACAGAATGCTTCAAGACATCAGGGATGTCCTCAGAAATGAAAAAAGGCAAACTGCAGAAAAAGCCAAGGAACACACTGATAAAACAGTTGAAGAACTCACTATGTTCTTATACTGGAAAAATTCATAAGTTGCAAGAATCCGTAGAGAGACAGCATGTAGAAATCCAAAAGATTAACAATGAAATTACAGAATTAGACAACGCAATAGGAAGTCAGAGGAGCAGACTCGAGCAATTCGAATGCAGAGTGGGAAATCTGGAAGACCAGGGAATTAACACCAACATAGCTGAAAAAAATCAGATAAAAGCATTAAAAAAAATGAAGAAACCCTAAGAATCATGGGGGACTCTATCAAGAAGGATAACTTGTGTGTGATTGGAGTCCCAGAACAGGGAGGGAGGACAGAAAACACAGAGAAAATAGTTGAAGATCTGCTGACAGAAAACTTCCCTGACATCATGAAAGACGAAAGGATATTTATCCAAGATGCTCATTGAACCCCATTTAAGATTGATCCAAAAAGAAAAACACCAAGACATATTATCATCAAACTTGCCAAAACCAAAGATAAAGAGAAAATTTTAAAAGCAGCCGGGGAGAAAAGAAAGGTCTCCTTCAAGGGAGAATCAATAAGAATAAGTTCAGACTACTCAGCAGAAACCATGCAGGCAAGAAGGCAATGGGAGGACATATACAGAGCACTGAAGGAGAAAAACTGCCAGCCAAGCATCATATATCCAGCAAAACTCTCTCTGAAATATGAAGGCGAAATTAAGATATTTACAGATAAACTCAAGCTTAGAGAATTTGCAAAAACCAAAACAAAGCTACAAGAAATACTAAAGAATATTATTTCGTCAGAAAACCAATAATATCAGATACCAGCACAACACGAGGTCACAAAAAAGAACATCCTGATATCAACTCAAATAGGGAAATCACAAAAATAAATTAAGATTAATTTTAAAAAATGCTCATAACAGGGAATCACTGAAGTCAATATGTAAAAGATCACAATAATCAAAAAGAGGGACTAAATACAGGTGGCATAGAACTGCCATATGGAGAGTGATCCAAGGCGATATAAAACATTACAAGTTAGGTTTTTACTTAGAAGAATAGGGGTAAATATTAAGGTAACCACAAAGAGGTATAACGACTCCATAACTCAAGATAAAAGCCAAGAAAAATGTAACAACTCAACAAACATAAAGTCAAACACTATGAAAATGAGGATCTCACAATTTACTAAGAAAAACGTCTCAGCACAAAAAAGTATGTGGAAAAATGAAATTGTCGACAACACACATAAAAAGGCATCAAAATGACAACACTAAACACTTATTTATCTATAATTACGCTGAATGTAAATGGACTAAATGCACCAATAAAGAGACAGAGAGTCTCGGACTGGATAAAGAAACACGATCCGTCTATATGCTGCCTACAAGAGACACACCTTAGACTTAGAGACACAAACAAACTAAAACTCAAAGGATGGAAAAAATATATCAAGCAAACAACAAGCAAAAAGAAGAGGAGTAGCAATATTAATTTCTGACAAAATAGACTTTAGACTTAAATCCACCACAAAGGATAAAGAAGGACACTACATAATGATAAAAGGGACAATTGATCAGGAAGACATAACCATATTAAATATTTATGCACCCAATGACAGGGCTGCAAGATATATAAATCAAATTTTAACAGAAATGAAAAGTGAGATAGACACCTCCACAATTATAGTAGGAGACTTCAACACACCACTTTCGGAGAAGGACAGGACATCCAGTAAGAAGCTCAATGGAGACACGGAAGACCTACTTACAACAATCAACCAACTTGACCTCATTGACTTATACAGATCTCTCCACCCAACTGCTGCAAAGTATACTTTTTTTTCTGGCGCACATGGAACATTCTCTAGAATAGACCACATATTAGGTCATAAAACAAACCTTTGCAGAATCCAAAACATCGAAATATTACAAAGCATCTTCTCAGACCACTAGGCAATAAAACTAGAAATCAATAACAGAAAAACTAGGGAAAAGAAATCAAATACTTGGAAACTGAACAATACCCTCCTGAAGAAAGACTGGGTTATAGAAGACATTAAGGAGGGAATAAGGAAATTCATAGAATACAATGAGAATGAAAATACTTCCTATCAAAACCTCTGGGACACAGCAAAAGCAGTGCTCAGAGGTCAATTTATATCGATAAATGCACACATACAAAAAGAAGAAAGAGCCAAAATCAGAGAACTGTCCCGACAACTTGAACAAATAGAAAGTGAGCAACAAAAGAATCCATCAGGCACCAGAAGAAAACAAATAATAAAAATTAGAGCTGAACTAAATGAATTAGAGAACAGAAAAACAATTGAAAGAATTAACAAAGCCAAAAGATGGTTCTTTGAAAAAATTAACAAAATTGATAAACCATTGGCTAGACTGACCAAAGAAATACAGGAAAGGAAACAAATAACCTGAATAAGAAACGAGAAGGGCCACATCACAACAGACCCAACTGAAATTAAAAGAATCATATCAGATTATTACAAAAAATTGTACTCTAACAAATTTGCAAACCTAGAAGAAATGGATGAATTCCTGGAAAAACACTACCTACCTAAACTAACACATTCAGAAGTAGAACAACTAAATAGACCCATAAAAAAAAGAGATTGAAACGGTAATCAAAAAATTCCCAACAAAAAAAAAAGCCCTGGCCCGGACGGCTTCACTGCAGAGTTCTACCAAACTTTCAGAGAAGAGTTAACACCACTACTACTAAAGGTATTTCAAAGCATAGAAAATGACGGAATACTACCCAACTCATTCTATGAAGCCACCATCTACCAAAACCAAGTAAAGACATTACAAAAAAGGAAAATTACAGACCTATATCCCTCATGAACATAGATGCAAAAATCCTCAACAAAATTCTAGCCAATAGAATTCAAAAACATATCAAAAAAATAATTCACCCTGATCAAGTGGGATTTATACCAGGTATGCAAGGCTGGTTTAATATCAGAAAAACCATTAATGTAATCCACCACATAAATAAAACAAAAACAAAAACCACATGATCTTATCAATTGATGCAGAAAAGGCTTTTGACAAAGTCCAACACCCATTTATGATAAAAACTCTCAGCAAAATAGGAATTGAAGGAAAATTCCTCAACATAATAAAGGGCATCTATGCAAAGCCAACAGCCAACATCACTCTAAATGGAGAGAGCCTGAAAGCATTTCCCTTGAGAACGGGAACCACACAAGGATGCCCTTTATCACCGCTCTTATTCAACATTGTGCTAGAGGTCCTAGCCAGGGCAATTAGGCTAGACAAAGAAACAAAGGGCATCCGGATTGGCAAAGAGGAAGTAAAATTATCTCTATTTGCAGATGACATGATCTTATACACAGAAAACCCTAAGGAAACCTCCAGAAAACTACTGAAACTAAAAGAAGAGTTTGGCAGTCTCAGGTTATAAGATAAACATACAAAAATCACTTGGATTCCTCTACATCAACAAAAAGAACACCAACAAAGAAATAACCAAATCAATACCATTCACAGTAGCCACCAAGAAGATAAAATACTTAGCAATAAATCTTACCAAGGATGTAAAAGACCTATCCCAGGAAAACTACAAAGCTCTACTACAAGAAATTCAAAAGGACATACTCAAGTGGAAAAACATACCTTGCTCATGGATAGGAAGACTTAACATAGTAAAAATGTCTATTCTACCAAGAGCCATCTATACATACAATGCACTTCCGATCCAAATTCCAATGTCATTTTTTAAGGTGATAGAGAAACAAACCACCAACTTCATACGGAGGGGAAAGAAGCCTCGGATAAGCAAAGCGTTACTGAAAAAGAAGAAGAAAGTGGGAGGCCTCACTCTACCTGATTTCAGAACCTATTATACAGCCACAGTAGTCAAAACAGCCTGGTATTGGTACAACAACAGGCACATAGACCAGTGGAACAGAATTGAGAACCCAGATATAAATCCATCCACATATGAGCAGCTGATATTTGACAAAGGCCCAGTGTCAGTTAATTGGGGAAAAGATAGTCTTTTTAACAAATGGTGCTGGCATAATTGGATATCCATTTGCAAAAAAATGAAACAGGACCCATACCTCACACCATGCACAAAAACTAACTCCAAGTGGATCAAAGACCTAAACATAAAGACTAAAACGATAAAGATCATGGAAGAAAAAATAGGGACAACCTTAGGAGCCCTAATTCAAGGCATAAACAGAATACAAAACATTACCAAAAATGACGAAGAGAAACCAGGTAACTGGGAGCTCCTAAAAATCAAACACCTATGCTCATCTAAAGACTTCACCAAAAGAGGAAAAAGACCACCTACACACTGGGAAAGAATTTTCAGCTATGACATCTCCAACCAGCGCCTGATCTCTAAAATCTACATGATTCTGTCAAAACTCAACCACAAAAAGACAAACAACCCAATCAAGAAGTGGGCAAAGGATATGAACACACACTTCACTAAAGAAGATATTCAGGCAGCTAACAGATACATGAGAAAATGCTCTCGATGATTAGCCATTAGAGAAATGCAAATTAAAACCATGATGAGATTCCATCTCACTCCAACACAGCTGGCATTAATCCAAAAAACACAAAATAATAAATGTTGGAGAGGCTGCGGAGAGATTGAAACTCTTATACACTGCTGGTGGGAATGTAAAATGGTACAACCACTTTGGAAATCTATCTGGCATTATCTTAAACAGTTAGAAATAGAACTACCATACAACCCAGAAATCCCACTCCTCCGAATATACCCTAGAGAAATAAGAGCCTTCCCACAAACAGATATATGCACACCCATGTTTATTGAAGCTCTGTTTACAATAGCAAAAAGCTGGAAGCAACCAAGGTGTCCATCAACGGATGAATGGCTAAATAAATTGTGGTATATTCACACAATGGAATACTACCCATCGATAAAGAACAGTGACGAATCTGTGAAACATTTCATAACATGGAGGAACCTGGAAGGCATTATGCTGAATGAAATTAGTCAGAGGTAAAAGGACAAATATTGTATGAGACCACTATTATAAGATCTTGAGAAATAGTATAAACTGAGAAGAACACATACTTTTGTGGTTACGAGAGGCGGGAGGGAGGGTGGGAGAGGGTTTTTTACTGATTAAATTAGTAGATAAGAACTGCTTTAGGTGAAGGGAAGGACAACACTCAATACATGGAAGGTCAGCTCAACTGGACTGGACCAAAAGCAGTTTCCGGGATAAAATGAATGCTTCAAAGGTCAGCGGAGCAAGGGCGGGGGTTTGGGGACCATGGTTTAAGGGGACTTCTAAGTCAATTGGCAAAATAATACTATTATGAAAACATTCTGCATCCCACTTTGAAATGTGGCGTCTGGGGTCTTAAATGCTAACAAGCGGCCATCTAAGATGCACCAATTGGTCTCAACCCACCTGGAGCAAAGGAGAATGAAGAACATCAAGGTCACACGACAACTAAGAACCCAAGAGACAGAAAGGGACACATGAACCAGAGACCTACATCATCCTGAGACCAGAAGAACTAGTTGGTGCCCGGCCACAATCGATGACTGCCCTGACAGGGAGCACAACGGAGAACCCCTGAGGGAGCAGGAGAACAGTGGGATGCAGACCCCAAATTCTCATAAAAAGACCATACTTAATGGTCTGACTGAGACTAGAGGAATCCCGGCGGTCATGGTCCCCAGACCTGTTGGCACAGGAGAGGAACCATCCCCGAAGACAACTCATCAGACATGAAAGGGACTGGACAGTGGGTAGGTGAGAGATGCTGATGAAGAGTGAACTAATTATATCAAGTGGTCACTTGAGACTGTGTTGGCATCCCCTGTCTGGAGGGGGGATGGGAGGATAGAGAGAATTGGAAGCTGGCAAAATTGTCACGAAAGGAGAGACTGGAAGGGCTGACTCCTTAGGGGAGAGCAAGTGGGAGTACGGAGTAAGGTGTATATAAAGTTAAATGTGACAGTCTGACTTGATTTGTAAACGTTCACTTGAAGCTCAATAAAAGTTAATAAAAAAAGTTAATCATAAAAAAAGAAGACCAGGCTTAATGGTCTGACTGAGACTAGAAGAATCCCGGTGGTCGTGGTCCCCAAAACTTCTGTTGGCCCAGGACAGGAACCAACTCCTCAACATGAATTGGACTGGACAAAGGGTTGGAGAGAGATGCTGATGAGGAGTGAGCTACTTGTATCAGGTGGACACTTGAGACTGTGTTGGCATCTCCTGTCTAGAGGGGAGATGGGAGGGTAGAGAGGGTTAGAAACTGGCAAAACGGTCCCGAAAGGAGAGTCTGGAAGGAGGGAGCAGGCCGGCTCATTAGGGGGAGAGTAAATGGGAGTATGTAGTAAGGTGTATATAAGTTTATATGTGAGAGACTTACTTGATTTGCAAACTTTCACTTAAAAAAGCACAATAAATATTATTTAAAATATATATATTATTGATACCGCAAACAACAGGGTTAAATGGTTCCCCTTCCTCGCATCACACCTGGGCCACATCACACACTTTTGATAAGAAATTCTGTGTAGCAGCTCAAGGCCATCTTACTGCTTCTCTGCTCAAGTTTGCTTCGCTACCCACCAACCTTCCCCCACTCTATTTGGACATGAGCAATAAGCCACAAAGCTGTCCTTAGATAAATTTCATGTTTCACACCACCCTAAAAACCACATGCCCCCAGCCACCATATTGCACCCCCTACTGCACCCCTGTATGTGTTCATTTCCTGAAATTGTCTGCCAGTTCTTAGAAACTTCATGAATTATGCTTAAGTTCCCTATCACAAACCCTGCACCTGCACTGGAATCCCGAACCTCAGGGTGCTTGATTTGAGACTTAATCTCTGAGCTCCTTGCTTGACCGGCTTGCAACAAAGTCTGTTTTCTCTTTTTCAAAGGCCTGGTGTCTCTCATTTGACTCAAGGGGTCGCGCCGGGCAGGATCCACCCTCATCAGGTTACAATACTGTAATGATGCATAGATTACCACATCTTTTATTGGTCAGTTAATTCATTTTCTGTGTCTGTTATAACAAATTGCTACAAACTGAGTGACTTAAAACAACAGAAATTTATTCTTCCACAGCCCAGGAGGCCAGAAATCCAAAGTCAGAGCCAAAATACCTGAGCCTTAATCAAGCTGTCACGGCAGAACCACACCACACACTCTTCAGAGGCTCCAGGGGAGAATCTGTTCATTGCCTCTTCCAGCTTCTGGTGGCTGTCTCTATTCCATGGCTGTGGCTGCATCATCCGATCTCTGCCTCTGTGGTCACATTGTCATCTCCGCTTGTGTCTTTATGAAATCTCTCTCTGCTTCTCCCTTCATTCTCCCTATATTCTTCTATATTTTATATCCTTCTATATTCTATATTCTTCTATATTCTATATCCTTCTGTATTCTTCTATATTCTGTATTCTCTATTCCATGTTCTACGTTATACATACTATATTCTATGTTCTTCTGTATTCTATATTCTATATCCTATATTCTATGTTCTGTATTCCTCTAAATACTATATACTTCTATATTCTTTATTGTTCTATATTCTACATTCTACATTCTATGTTCAATATTCTGTGTTCTGTATTCTATATATTATATTCTTCTATTTCCTATCTTACATATTCTATATTCTACATTCAGTATTTTTCTATATTCTATATTCATCTTTATTCTATACTCTATTTCATATTCTACTTTCTATATTCTTCTATATCCTATAATGATATTCTATATACTCATCTTTATTATATATTTTGTATTCTACATTCTATATTCTTCTATTTTCTATATTCTATAGTCTTCTATATTCTGTATTCTACGTTCTATATGCTATATTCTATATTCCGCATTCTACATTCTATATTTTATATTCTTCTATATGCTATAATCTATATTCTTCTATATTCTACATTTTATGTTCAATATTTTATATTTGAAGATCAAAGACCACAGCCTTCAGTGTGGACTGCAAATCAACATAAAGAAAACAAAAATCCTCACAACTGGACCAATGTGCAACATCATGATAAATGGAGAAAAGATTGACGTTGTCAAGGATTTCATTTTACTTGGATCCACAATCAACAACCATGGAAGCAGCAGTCAAGAAATTAAAAGATGCATTGCACTGGGCAAATCTGCTGCAAAGGACCTCTTCAAAGTGTTGAAGAGCAAAGATGTCACCCTGAAGACTAAGGTGTGCCTGACCCAAGCCATGGTATTTGCAATCACATCATATGAATGTGAAAGCTGGACAATGAATAAGGAAGACCGAAGAAGAGTTGACGCCTTTGAACTGTGGTGTTGGCGAAGAATATTGAATATACCATGGACTGCCAAAAGAACGAACACATCTGTCTTGGAAGAAGTGCGGCCAGAATGCTCCTTAGAGGCAAGGATGGCGAGACTGCGTCTTACATACTTTGGGCATGTTGTCAGGAGGGATGAGTCCCTGGAGAAGGACGTCATGCTTGGCAGAGTACAGGGTCAGCGGAAAAGAGGAAGACCCTCAGCGAGGTGGATTGACACAGTGGCTGCAACAATGAGCTCAAGCACAACACCTGTTATAAGGATGGCGCAGGACCAACTCTGTTTCGTTTCTTTTGTGCATAGGGTCTCTATGAGTCGGAACCGACTTGACAGCACCTAACAACAATATTCTATATTATTCTTATTCTGTATTATTCTATATTTACCTATATTGTAAATTATAAATTCTATTTTCTATATTCTACATTATATACACTCTATATTCTATATTCTTCTGTATTCTATTTTCTTCTATATTCTATATTCCTTATTCAATATTCTGTTTTATATTCTGTATTCTATCTACATTCTAAATTCTATATTCTGTATTCTATACTCTATATTCTATGTTTTGTGTTCTATGTTCTATGTCCAATCTTCTATCTTCTATCATCTGCTTTGTTCTATCTACTATCTTCAATCTATCTTCTATCGTCAATTTTCTTCTATATCGTATATTCTGTTCTATATTATATTTTCTATATTCTTGTGTCCTATATTCTATTATCTTCTATATTCCGTATTCTACTTTCTATATTCTATATTCATATTCTATACCCTTCTGTATTCTTCTACATTCTATACTCTACATCGTATAATCTTCTGTATATTTTTCTTCTATATTTAATAATCACCATTCTATTTTCTATATTCAATATTCTATCTTCTATGTTCTATATTCTGTATTCTTCTACATGCTCTATTCTATATCACATGCTGTAATCTATATTCTACAGTCTATATTTTTCTACATTCTATATTCTTCTATATTCTATAACCTATATTCTTCAATATTCTAAATTCTATGTTCTGTATTCTGTGTTTTATATTGTATATTCTACATTCTACAGTATATATTCCATATTCTTCTGTATTTTATAATCTATATACTTCTACATTGTTTTCTATATTCTTCTGCATTGTATATTTTATGTCTTATAGTCTATACTCATCAATATTCTATTTTCTATATTCTTTTATAAACTATATTCTTCTATATTCTATATTCCATATTCAACATTCTCTACTCTACTATATTCTATATACTTCTGTATTCTATATTCTATGTTCTATAATTTATATTCATTCTACATTCTATATTCTTCTATATTCTGTAATTTATATACGTTTACACTCTATAGTCTCTATTCTATGTTCTGTATTGTATTATCTATATTCTACATTCTTTATTATATTCTTCTATATTGTATATTTTATGTTTTATAGTCTATATTCCATTTTCCTGAATATCCTCTATTCTATATTCTTCTATATTCTATGTTCTATCCTCTATGTTCTATATTCTACATTCTCTTCTCTATATTCTATAATCTATATTCTTCTATATTCTACAGTCTACATTATGTATTCTAAATATTTCTATATTCTTTAACTTCTCTCTTTTATATTCTGTATTCTATATCCTACATTCTATA
The DNA here is from genome assembly GCF_030014295.1 of Loxodonta africana. Classification (NCBI taxonomy): domain Eukaryota; kingdom Metazoa; phylum Chordata; class Mammalia; order Proboscidea; family Elephantidae; genus Loxodonta; species Loxodonta africana. Next base: position 370,802 of record NW_026974904.1, on the reverse strand, counting down.
TTCTATTTTCTTGTATGTTCTGTATTCTATATCCTATGTTCTCCACTCTACATTCTATATTCTAAATTTTCCTATAGTCCGTATTCTTCTATATTCTATATTCCACGTTCTGTATTCTATAATCTATATTCTCTATCCTATGTTCCATATTCTGCATTCTAAATTCTATATTCAATATTCTTCTATATTCTTTAATCTATATTCTTCTACATTCTATATTCTGTTTTGTATATTCTATATTCTTCTATATTGTACATTTTATATATCATAGTCTACATTCCATATTCATCAATATTCTATATTCTGTATTCCATATTCTCTATCCTATATTCTATATTTTTCTATATTCTATGTTCTATATTCTGTTCTGTATATTCTATGTTAGATATTCATCAATATTCTATATTCTTCTATATACTCTATTCTATATTCCATGTTCTATATTCTGCATTCTATATTCTTCTTATTCTGTAGTCTATATTCTTCTATATATTATATTCTACATTCTATATCTTCTATATTCTATAATCTATATACTTCTACATTCTATATTCTGTAATATTCTATATTTTATATCTTACATTCTATATTCCATTTTTGTCAATACCCTGTATTCTGTATTCTATATCCTTCTATCTTCTATGTTCTATATTCTCTATTTTATATTCTATATTCTGTTCTCTATATTCTATATTCTTCTATATTCTATAATCTATAGTCTACATTCTATACTCTATATTTCATTTTCTGTATTCTGTATTTTACTGTCTACATTCTGTACTCTAAATACTTTTCTATTCTTTATTCTTCTCTGTTCTTCATATTCTATTTTCTATATTGTATATAACTCTATATTCTATATTCTACTTTCTATAATCTAAATTTTTCTTTATTCTATATTCTACACTCTAAACTCTATATTCTTTTATATTCTATATTCTTCTATATTCTACATTCCTCAATAATCTATAAACTATATTCTTCTATATTGTATATCCAATATTCTTTATTCTATATTGTATATACCATAATTGTCAATGTTCTTTATTCTTCTGTATTCTATCTTCTATATTCTCTAGTCTATATTCTTCTATATTCTATATTCCAAATCCTATAATCCCTATTCTTCAATATTCCTTATTCTATATTCTATCTTCTATATTTTATCTTCTATATTCTCTACTCTATATTCTTCTATATTCTCTATTCTATGTTCTTCTATATGCTATATTCTATATTCTTCTATATTCTATATTTTGTACTCTATATTCTATGCCCTATATTCTGTATTCTATATTCTTCGAAATACTGTATGCTTCTATGTTCTGTATTCCATATTCCATATTCTGTATTCTACGTTCTATATTCAATATTCTTTTTTCTATATTTTTCCATATTCTATATTCTACGTTTTACATTCTAAATTCTACATTCTATATTCTTCTATTTCTATATTGTATATACTAAATTTTATATTCTATACTCTGTATTCTCCATTCTATATCCTACTTTCAACATTCTATATTCTTCTTTATTCTATATTCTACATTCTATATTCAATATTCTGTTTGCTGTTCTATATTCTTCTGTATACCATATTCTTCTCTATTCTATATTCTGTATTCTTCTATATTCTATTGTCTTCTATAGTCTATATTTTATATTCTACATTTACTTTCTATAGTCTATAATCTATATTCTGCTATATTCTCTATTCTATGTACTGTATTCTATATTCTACATTCTGCATTCTATTTTCTATAATCTATATACTTGTACATTCTGTATTCTGTATTCTATATTCTTCTATATTGTATATTTTATGTCTTATATTCTTTTTGCCATATTCATCAATATTCTATATTCTTCTAAATACTATGTTCTTCTATGTTCCATATTCTATATTCCATGTTCTATTTTTACATTCTATATTTTATATTCTTCTATATTCTATAATCTACATGCTATATTTATCTATATTCTATAATCTATATACTTCTATATTCTATATTCTTCTATATTGTATATTTTATGTCTTATATTCTATATTCATCAATATTCTATATTCTATACTCTTCTGTATTCTATCTTCTATCCTCTACGTTCTTTATTCTATATTCTGTACTCTATATTCCATATTATATAAACTATACTGTCCTATTCTATATATTCTACATTTCATATTTTATATCCAATATTGTACATTCTATATTCTGTGCACTTCTATTTTTTATATTTTATATTCTTCCACATTGTGTATACTATATTCCACACTCTACATGCCATATTCTGTATGCCTCTATGTGCTATAATCTATATTCTTCTATATTCTACATTCTATATTCTTCAGTTCACATTCTGTATTCTATATTCTGTATTCCTCTTATTTTATATTCTACATTCTAAATACTATAGTCTTTATATTTTATACTCTACATTCTAAATTCTATATTCTTCAAAAATCTACATTCTGTAGTCTATATTCTGCTTTATTCTATATCATGTATCCTATATTATTCTATATTCCGTATCCTTGTATATTCTATATCCTCCTATATTCTATACTCTTCTATATTCTATATTCTTCTATATTCTATATACCTCTATATTCTTTTTTCCTCTATATTCTACATCCCACATTCCATATTCTATATTCAATATTCTATGTTCTATATTCTTCTATATATTATATTCTTCTATATCTATATTCCATATTCTTTATTCCATTTTCTATATTCTTCTGTATTCTATATTCTATACTCTGCAGTCTATATTCTACATTCTTTATTCTGTATTCTATATTCTAAAATCTGTATTCTAAAATATATTTTATATTCTACATTCTATGTTATGTATTCTATATTCTTCTATTTTCTATATACTGTACATATATTCTGTATTCCACATTCTACATTCTTCTATATGCTATAATCTACATTCTTATATATTTTATATTCTAGATTTTATGTTCTATATTCTCCTTTATTCTATATCATTCTATATTCTTTATTAATATTCTACATTCTATATTTTACATTCTTCTATATTCTATGTTCTATATTCTATACTCTATATTATTATATATTCTGTATCCTACATTCTGTATTCTTTATTCCGTATTCTTCAATATTCTATCTTCTATATTCTGTACTCTATATTCTTCTATAGTCTACATTCTAAATTCTGTATTTAATATTCTTCTATATTAAATATTCTGTGCTGTATAGTCTATATTCTTCTATATTTGGTATTCTTTGTACTGTGTTCTATGTTCAATCTGTCTCCTATCATCTTGTGTCTTCTATCTACTATCTTCTATTGTCTTCTATATTTGATATTATATTTTCTTCTGTTTTCTATATTCTTTTGTGTCCTATATTCTATTGCCTTCTATATTCTCCTCTATTCTATGTTCTTCTATACTGCATATTCTGCTATATTCTATGTACTTCTATATTCTGTATTCTATATTCCATATTCTACATCTATTTTCTGTATCCTTCTATATTCTATTCTATATTCTATATTCTTCTGTATTTTTTATTCTTCTATATTCTACATTTTATACTTTATAATCAATATTCTATGTTTTATGTCATGTGTTCTATATTCTTTTATATACTATATTCTTGTATATTCTGTATTCCATAATCTATATTCCATATTCTTCTATATTCTAAATTCTCTGTTCTTTGTTCTATATTCCTTATTCTACCTTCTATGTTGTATACTCTATATTCTTCTATATTCTATAATCTATATACTTCTACAGTCTGTATTCTGTATTCTATTTTTTATTCTTCTAAATTGTGTATTTTATATCTTAAATTCTATATTTGTCAATATTCCATATTCTTCTATATACTATATTGTATATTCCATATTCTACATTCTATATTCTACTATATTTAATATTCTATATTCTTTTTTCTTTAATCTATATTCTTCTATATTCTATATTCTACATTCTTTATATTCCTCTATATTGTATATTTTATGACTTATATTCCATGCTCTATATTCCATTTTTGTGAATATCCTATATTCTATATTCTTCTATATTCTATTTTCTAACTTCTATGTTCTGTATTCTATATTGTATGTTCTGTGCTCTATATTCTATGCTCTTTTATATTCTATTATCTATATTCTACAGTCTGTATTATATATTCTAAATTCTTCTATATTCTTTATTCTTCTCTATTCTGTATTATATGTTTTGTGTTCCACATTCTACATTCTTCTATATTCCATATTCTACATTCTGTATTCTATATTTTTTATTCTATATTCAACATGGTAAACTCTATATTCTGTGTTCTATAATCTATATTCTTTTATATTCTATAATCTACATTCTACATTCTTCAATAATCTTATAATCTATATTCTTCTATATTGTATATTCTATATACCATATTCTTCTATATTTTATCTTCTACATTCTGTAGTCTATATTCCTCTATATGCTATATTCCACATTCTATATTTTATATGCTATGTTCTTCTACATTCTGTATTGTATATTCTTCTATAATGTATATTCTATATTCTTTTATATTCTATAATTTTCTATATTGTATATTCCTTTATATTCAGTATTCTATATTCTTCTACATTCTATACTCTATATTCCCTGTACAATTCTGTATTCAATATCTATATTCTTTTATATTCTATTTTCTTCTATATAATATATTCTTCAGTATTCTATATTCTACATTCTGTATTCTTCTATATTCTATATTTTTCTATAATCTATGTTCTATATTTATATTCTTCCATATTCTATAATCTGTATTTCTCTAATTTGTATATTCTACATTCTATATTCTAATTTCTTCTATACATTCTATATTTTGTATTCTACATTCCACATTCTACTTTGTAAATTCTATATTCTATACTCTTCTATATTCTATGTTCTATATTCTACTATATGCTATATTCTAGTATCTAGAGTCTTGATCCTACATTCTATATTCTGTTTTCTGTATTCTATATTCCACATTCTACATTCTATATTCTTCTATATTCTGTATACTATAATCTTCTATATTTTATATTCTTCTATAATGTATATTCTATATCCCATATTCTTCTATATTTTATATTCTTCTATTTTCTTTATTCTATATTTTGTATTCTATATTCTATACACTATATTCCTCTGTATTCTATATTTCTCTATAGTCTATATCCTTCTATATTCTAGATTTTATTTTCTACATTATTCTATTTTCTTTTATATTCTATATTCTATCTTCTGTGTTCTGTTCTATATTCTATATTCTTCTATATACTATATTCTTCAATATTCTATATCCCATATTCTGTATTCTATATTCTTCTATATTCTACATTCTATATTTTTGATATTATTTAACCTATATTCTTGTATATTCTATATGCTACATTCTATATTCTAAATTCTATATTCTTTGATATTCTATATACTACATTCTATATTCTTCTATTTTCTATACTATATTATTCTATATTCTGTATTGTATATTCCATATTATGCATTCTATATTCTATATTTTTCTATATTCTACATTCTTCTATATTCTGTATTCTATACTCTATATTCTACACTCAACATTATATATTCAGAAATTTTCTATATTCTATATTCTTCTGTATGCTATATTCTGTGTTCTGTGTTCTACATTCTACACTCTATATTCTGTATTCTCTTATATTCTATAATCTATATTCTTCTGTATTCCCTTCTACATTCTAAATTCTTCTATATTCTATAATCTATGTATTTCTCCATTCTGTATTCTGTGTTCTGTATTCTATAGAACATTCTACATTTTATATATTTTATTTTGTATTCCATATATGTCATAATTCTGTATTCTATATTCTTCTATATACTATATTCTTCTACATCCTATAATTCATATTTCTTAAACTGTATTCCATATTCTATACTCTACGTTCTATATTCTGTAATCTATATTCTTCTATATTCTAAATTCTGTATTCCTCAATCTATATTCTTCTATATTCTATGTTGTGTATTCTACATTCTATGTTATATATTTTATAATCTACTACATTGTATATTTTATATTCTTCTATACTGATTATTTTATATCTTATGTTGTATGTTCCATTTTCGTGAATAGCCAATATTTATGTTCTATATTCTTTTATCTTTTGTGTTCTATATTCTATAATCTATATTCTATGTTCTGTTCTCTATATTCCACGATTTTATATTGTATAATCTGTATTATTCTGTATTCTATATTAAATATTCTATATACTATATTTTATATTCAACAGTCTACATTCTATATTCTTCTATGTTCTTTATTCTTCTCTATTTTATGTACTATATTCTACATTATTCTATACGATCGTTTATACTCTATATTCTTCTGTAATCTATACTCTTCTATATTCTGTATCTTATATTCTGTGCTCTATATTCCACATTCTATATTCTACGTTCTTCTATATTCTGTCTTCTATGTTCTAACTGTATATTCTATATTCTTCTATATACTATATTCTTCTATGTTCTGTATTTTTCTATATTCTGTATTCTATATTGTATACTCTACATTCTACACTCTATTCTAGAATCTATACTTCTACATTCTATATTCTGTATTCTTTTATTTTGTATATTTTATATCTTATATTCCATATTCTATATTCTATGTTGTGTGTTCCAGACTCTGTATTCTATACCCTATATTCTACATTCTTCATTCTGTATTCTATATTCTTCTATATTGTATATTCTACATTCTATATCACCCTGTATTCTATAATCTATATTTTTCTATATTCTATATTCTTCATTGTGCATTCAATATTCTATATTCCTTGATATTCTATAATATAAAAAAATACCTCTAAACTCTATATTCTATATTCTTGTATATTGTATATTTTTTATTCCATTTTCATCGATGTTCTATAATCTATATTTTCTGTTTTCTTTCTTCTATGATCCATGTTCTATGTTCTGTACTCTATATTCTTCTATATTCTATAATCCACATTCTGTTCTATATTCTTTATTCTATATTGTATATTCTATATACTACATTTTACATTCTAAATTCTGTTTTCTATATTCTACATTCTTCTATATTCTATATTCTCCACTCTACATTCTATATTCTAAATTTTTCTATATTCTATATTCTTCTATATTCTGTATCCTATATTTTACATTCTACATTCTTCTATATTCTAAAATCTATATTCTTCTGTATTCTCTATTCTATGTTCTATATTCTAAATTCTATTTTCTATATACTTCTATATGCTATAATCTATGTACTTCTACAGTCTATGTTCTGTGTTGTATATACTGTATAGTATATACAACATTCTACGTTCTTCTATGTTGTACATTTTATATATTATATTCTATATTCCATTTTTATCGATATTCTATATTTTTGTATGTAAGACATTCTTCTGTAATCTGTATTCCATATTCTGTATTCCATTTTTGTCAATATCCTATATTCTGTATTCTTCTATATCCCATCTTCTACGTTCTAAATTCTACATTCTATATTCTGTTCTCTATACTGTATATTCTTCTGTGTTCTAAATCTATATTCTTCTATATTCAATATTCGTCAATATTCTGTATTCTATATTCTTCTATGTACTCTATTCAATATTCTATATTTCTTAGTCCATATTCTGTATTCTATATTCTTCTATATACCATATTCTATATTCTTCTGTATTCTACTTTCTTCATTCTATATTCTTCTATGTTCTATAATCTGTATCTTCTATATTCAATATTCTATATTCTAAATACTGTGTTCTATTTTCTATGTTTTACATATTATATTCTGTATTCTTCTATATTGTGTGTTCATATTCTACATTCTGTATTCTACATTTTTCTGTATTCTATATCCCTCTATATTCTATATTCTGAATTCTATATTCTTTATTTTATATTCTACATGCTAAACTCTATATTCTATTTTCTTCTATATTCTGTATTACATATTCTACATTCTCCATACTACATTCTATTTTCTATATTCCTCTGTATTCTATAATCTGTATTCTACATTCTTTATTCTATATTGTATATTCCATATCCTATATTCTATATACCATATTCATCACTATTCTATATTCTTCTATAATCTATTTTCTATGTTCTGTCATCTTCTATATTCTACATTCTATTATCTTCTATATTCTGTAGTCTATATTCTTTTATAACGTACATTCTCTATTCTATATTGTTCTATATTTTATATTCGTCCATATTTTATATCCTTCTCTATACTATATTCTTCTATATTCTATAATTTATCTTCCAAATTCTATATTCTACATTCTATATTCCTCTATATTCTATATTGCATATTCTTCTATATTTTATATTCTACATTCTATAATCTACATTCTTCTATATTCTGTATTCTACAGTCTGCATTCTATATTCTAAATTCTTGTATATTTTTTATATTCTATATTTTTTGTTCTAAATTCTATATTCTAATTCTATACTCATCTATATTCTACATTCTATATTCTGTACTCTATATTCTGCTTTGTGCATTCTATATTCTATAATCTTTATTCTTCTATATGCTATATTCTACTTTCTTCATTGTATATTCTAATGTTTTCTATATTCTCACTCTACATTCTATATTCTAAATTTTCTGTATTCTATATACTTTTATATTCTATAATCTATATTCTTCTGAATTCTATATTCTCTCTTGTATGCTCTGTATTCTCTATTCTATATGCTTCTGTATTGTATAATCTATATACCTCTACATTCCATATTCTGTATTCTATATTCTATGTTCTTCTATTTCACATTTTACACATTATATTCTATATTCCATATTTGTCAGTATTCTATATTTTCTATATACTATATTCTTCTTTATTTTATATTCTTTATTCCATATACTACATTCCGTATTCTGTATTGCGCAATCTATAGTCTGCATTCTATATTCTAAATTCTTCTATATTCTTTATTCCTCTCTCATTTATATTCTGTGTTCTGTATTCTATATTCTGTATTATTCTATATTCTAAATTTTTCTATACTCTATATTTATTCGATATTCTGAACTGTATATTCTGTACTGTACATTCTAAACTCTATATTCTGTATTCTTGTATATTCTATGTTCTTCTATATTCTATATTCTATGTTCTACATTCTATATTCTTCTATATTCTTTAATCTATATTCTTCTACTTTCTATATCCTATTTTCTTCTATATTGTATGTCCTATATCCTGTATTCTATATTCAATATACTGTATTCATCAATATTCTATATTCTTCGATGTTCTATATTCTTCTGTATTCTGTGTTCTACATTCTCCTATAATCTATATTCTTTTATATTCTGTATTCTATCTTCTATGTTCTATATTCTTCTATATATCATATTCTTTTATATTCTATATTATTTATTCCATATTCCATATTCTACATTCAACATTCTATATTCTAAATTCTTCTATATTCTACATTCTAAAATCTATATTCTATGTTCATCTCTATTCTGTATTCTTCTATATTCTATATTCCATACTCTATTCTATATTTGATATTCTGTGTTCTATATTTTATATTCTATATTCTACTATATACTGTATTCTCCTATAGTCTGTATTCCATATTCTATAGTCTACATTCTATATTCTTCTATATTCTATATACCATATTCTTCAGTATCCTATAATCTATTTTCTATAATCTGTAGTCTATATTCTTCTATATTCTATACTCTACTTTGTATGTTCTATATTCTATATTTGATTTTTTATATTCTATATTCCTCTACTTTCTCTACTCTATACTTTTCTATATTCTGTATTTATCTATATTCTTTTTTTATATTTCGTATTCTATATTCTACATTCAACATTCTATATTCTATCTTCTATATTCTGTACTCTATATTCTATATTCTGTATTCTACATTCTATATTCTCTTTGTTCTATGTTCTATATACTATGTTTCTCTATATTCTGTATTTTTTATTCTCTTATATTCTATTTCCTATATTCTACATTCTATATTCTTCTGTATTCAATAATTTATATTCTTGTGTATTCTATAATCAATATACTTCTACATTCTATATTCTTTATTCTGTGTTCTTTTATTTTCCATATTTTATATCTTGTTTTATATTCATCAATATTCTATGTAGTTTATTCTTCTATATTTATATATTCTATATTCTTCTATGTTCCATAATCTGTATTCTTCTATATTCTGTATTCTATGTTCTTTGTTCTATATACTATATTCTACATTCTGTATTCTTCTATATTCTATAATCGATGTACTTTTATTTTCTATATTCTATATTTTGTATCTTCCATTCTATATTCCATTTTCATCTTTGTTCTATGTTCTTCTATATTCTACATTCCATATTCTATATCCTATATTTTACATTCTATATTCTTCTATAGTGTACATTTTATAGATTATATTCTATATGTCATATTCATCAATGTTCTATATTCTATATTCTTCTATATAGTATATTCTTCTATATTCTATGTTGCATTTTCATCAATATCCTATATTCTGTATTCTATGTTCTTCTATATTCTATGTTCTGTTTTCTACATTCTATGTATTACGTTCTGCTCTGTGTATTCTATATTTTTCTATATATTCTTGTATATTCTATATTCTGTATTCTATGGTCTACATTCTATATTTTAAATTCTTGTATATTCTTTATTCTTCTCTGTTCTGTATTCCATGTTCTACTTTCTAAACTGTATATTCTATATTCTTCTATAATCTATATTCTCTATCCTTCTATATACTATATTCTTCTACATTCTAAATTTTATATTCCATATTCTTCTATATTATATATTCTGCATTCTAAATTCTTTATTCTATATTCTCCTACATTCTATATTCTATATAATTCTATATTGTGTATTCTATATCCTATATTCTATATACCATATTCATCACTATTCTATTTTCTTCTATGTTCTATCTTCTATATTCCCCTGTATTCTCTATTCTTCTATATTCTATATTTTTATTCTATATTCTCCTACATTCTGTATCTATGTTCTTCTATGTTCTTCAATAATGTATGTTCTATATTCTACATTCTGTATTCAATATTCTGTATTCTTCAATATTCTATAATCTGTATTCTTCTACATTCTATATTCTTCTATATTGTATATTCTATACTCTTTATACCATATTCATCAATATTCCATATTCTGTGTTTTATCTTCTATATTCTATATTTCATATTCTATATTCTACAGCAAAGCATTATCTATATTCTACTTTCTTCTACATTGTATATTGTATATCATATGTTCTATATTCTATATACCATATTCATCAATAGTCTACATTCTATATTCTTCTATATTCTATATTCTCCTGTATTCTATATTTGAAATTCTCCTATACTCTATATTCCTCTACATTCTTTATTCTATGCTCTGTATTGTATATTTTCCAATAATGTATATTCTATATTCTTCTATATTCAATAATCTTCTGTATTCTATAACCTTCTATATTCTATATCCTTTTTCTATGTTCTTCTATATTCAGTATATATATTCTTTTATATTCTATATTCTATGTCCTATGTTGTATATTTTTCTATATGATGTATTCTTCTATACTCTATATTCCATATTCTGTATTCTACATTCTTCTATATTCTATATTCCATGTTATTGTATATTCTACATTCTTCTTTTTACTATCTACTATATTTTTTTATATTTTTCTATATTCTATATTCTCTTTTCTATATTATTCTATGTTCTATATTCTTCTTTATTCTGTATTTTTCTATATTCCATACTCTGTATTCTATATTCCATATTTGGTGTTCTATGTTCTATATTCTGTATTCTATATTTTTCTATATACTATATACTTCTGTATTCTATATTCCATAGTCCATATTCTATATTCTTTATTTTCTATTCTACAGTCTGCATTCTACATTCTAAATTCTTCTATAGTCTTTATTCTTCTCTATTCTGTATTCCATATTCTATGTTCTACATTCTGCATTCTATATTCCGTTTTCTTCTATATTCTAAATTTTTCTAAGTTCTATGCCAGGCGCTCCTTGGAAACTCTATGGGGCAGTTCTACTCTGTCCTATAGGGTTGCTATGAGTCGGAATCGACTCTACGGCACTGGGTTTGTATACTTCTGTATTCTATATTCTGAGTTCTATATTCCTTATTCTATATCCTACCTTCTAAACTCTATATTCTATATTCCTCTGTAATCTATTTTCTATGTTCTTGTATATTCTATATTCCATATTCCACATTCTTCTATACTCTGTATTCTTCTATAATGTATATTCTATATTCTCGTATATTCCATATTCTTCTATAATCTATATTCTTCTATGTTCTGTATTCTCTTCTAAGTTCTATATTCTAGAGTTCTCTATATACTATATTCTTCTATATTCCATATTCCATACTCTATATTCTACATTCTGTATTCTAAATTCTTCTATATTCTGTATTCTATATTCTACATTCTAAATTGTATATTCTATGTTCTTCTATATTCTTTTATATTCTATATTTTTCTATATTCTATGTTCCATCCTCTGTATTCTATATTTGATGTTCCATGTTCTATGTTGAATATCCTATATTTCTCTATGTACTATATTTTTCTGTATTCTATATTCTTCTATATTCCATATTCTATATTCTTCTATACTCCATAATCTTCTATAATATATTCTGTAGTCTAAATTTTATATTCTATACTCTTCTCTATTCTGTGTTTTTCTATATCCTCTATTCCATATTCTATATTTTATGTTTAGTATTCTATATTCTGCATTTTAATTCTATATTCTTCTATATTCTATATTCTTTTATATTCTACTTCTATATTTTTCTATATTCTATGTACTATATTCCATGCCATGTATTCTATATTGTATATTCAATGTTCTATCTTCTAAATTTTTGTATATACTATATTTTTCTGTATGCTATATTCTATGTTCCATATTCTATACTCTGTATTCTATATGCTATATTCCTTTATATTCCATATTCTATATTCTGTATTTTGTGTTCTACATTCTATATTCCCTCATCTTCTATATTCTATAATCTGTATTCTTCTATATTCTATATTCTATATCTTTATTTTATATTTTATATTCTATGTTCTAAATTCTATATTCTGTATTGTATAGTCTTCTATTTTCTATATTCTTCTATAACGTATATTCTATATTCTTCTGTATTCAATATTCTAATTCTATATTCTTCCATATTCTGCATTCTTCAGTTTCCTGTATTTTATATTCTTCTATATTCTAAATTCTTCTATATTATCTATTCCTCTATATTCTATATTCTTTTTTATTCTGTGTTCTATGTTCTGTATTCTGTATTCTTCTATGTACTATATTCTTGTGTATTCTATATTTCACATTCCATATTCTACATTGTATATACTATATTTTTCTATATTCTATAAATCTATATTCTTCTATATTCTATATACTTTATTCTATATTTTGTATAATAAATTCTACATTCTATATTGTACAGTCTACATTCTATATTCTAAATTATTCAATATTCTTTATTCTTCTCTCTTGTATATTCTGTGTTCTATATTCTATATTCTGCACTCTACAATCTATATTCTGTATTCCATATTATATAGTCTACATTCTATTTTCTATATTCTTCTATATTATATAATCTATATTCTTCTGTAGTCTGTATTCTCTATTCTATTTTCTATATTCTAAATTCTATATTTTCTGTATTCCATATTGTATATACTTCCACATTCTATATTCTGTACACTATATTCTGTATTCTATTATATTGTACATTTTACATATTATATTCTATATTCTATGTTCCATATTGGTCAATATTGTATATTCTATATTCCATATTCTACACTTTTCTATATTTTATATTTTACATTCCATAATCTTCTAAATTCTGTAATCTATGTTTATTATTATATACTCTGTAGTCTACATTCTACACTCTATATTCTATATACTTCTATATTCTTATACATTTTTATTCTATATTTTTCTATATTCTATATTCCATACTCTGTATTCTATATTCCATATTTGATGTTCTATGCTCTATATTTTTGTATATGCTATATTGTTCTTTATTTCATATTTCATATTCTATATTGCCCATTCTACATTCTCTTTTCTTCTGCATTCCTTATTCTATATTTTACATTCTGTATTCTATAATCTTATATAATCTATATTTTTGTATATTCTTTAGTCTATATTTTATATTCTGTATTTTTTATTCTACATTCTACATTCTATATTCTACAGTCTACATTCTAAATTCTTGTATATTTTTTGTTCTCTATTCTTTATTCTGTATTCTATATTTTATAATCTACATTCTATCTTCTAAATTTGTCTATATTCTATATTATTTTCTGTATTCTATATGCTTTATTCTATTTTCTACTGTCTAAATTCTATAGTCTATATTTTGCTATATTGTATATTTTTGTATATTCCACATTCTATAATCCATATTTTTCTACATTCTATGTTTTGTATTCTTCTATACCATATATTCTATATCTTATTTCCTGTATTCTATAGACCATATTTTTCAACATTCTATATTCCATATTCAATTTTCTGCATTTTATATTCATATTCTTCTACATTCTATATTCTAAATTTATATTCTATATTCTGTATTGTATAGTCTTCTATCATCTATATTCTATAATGTATATTCTTTTTCTTTATACTTCTATATAATGTATTCTAATTCTTCTATATTCTATATCATTCTATATTCTTCAATATTCTGTATTCTATATTCTATTTTCTTTTATATCCTTCTATATTCTATATTCTTATATAGTCTGCATTCTATATTCATCTATATTCTATATTCTTTTATTTTCTGTGTTCTATGTTCTATATTCTTCCATATACTCTATTTTTTTTGTGTTCTATATTCTATCTTCCATATTCTATATTCTACATTCTATATTCTTCCATGTTCTGTATTCTATATTCCTCTATATTTTATATTTTACACTCTACATTCTGTATTCTACATTCTTCTATGTTCTATAATCTATATTTTTCTATATTCTATATTCTGTATTGTGTAATCTATATTCTACAGTCTACATTCGATAATCTAAATTCTTTATATTCTTTATTCTTCTCTATTCTGTAATCTATATTCTACATTATATATTCTATATTTCATTTTCTTCTATAGTCTATACTCCAAATTTTGCTATATTCTATTTTCTTCTATATTCTATGTTCTGAATTCTGTATTCTTTACTCTACATTCTAAACTCGATATTCTATACTGTTCTATAATCTACATTCTATATTCTATGTTTTATATTCCATATTCTACCATCTATATTCTTTATATTCTATAATCTGTATTCTTCTACATTCTAAATTCTTCTATATTGTATATCCTATATATGATATTTGTCAATATTCTGTATTCTATCTTCTGTCTATAGTCTACATTCTATTGTCTGTCATCTATATTCTATGTTCTTCTATGTTCTATATTCTAAATTTATATTCTATATTCTGTATTCTATATTCTTCTGTAATGTATATTCTATAATCTGTATTCTTCTATATTCTATATTCTACTATTTTCTATATTCTTTTATGTTTTGTATTCTATCTTCCATGTTCTGTGTTCTATGTTCTATAATATAAATTTATTCTATAATTTATCCTATAAATACTATATTCTTCTATATTCTATATTTAATATTCTAAATTCTTCTATATTCTACATTCTATATTCTATGTTCTTCTATAATCTATATTTTCCTATATTCTATACTCCATACTCTGTATTCTATGCTCGATGTTCTATATTATATATTTTTCTATATACTGTATTTTTCTATATTCTATATTCTGTATTCCATTTTTCATATTCCCTTCTCTACATTCTACATTCTATATTCTATATTTCCCTGTATTCTATATTCCATACTCTGTATTCTATATTTGATGTTCTATGTTCTATATTTTTCTATATATTATATTCTTCTGTATTCTATATTCCATATTGTATATTCTACATTCTATATTCAACATTCTGTATTCTCTATTCTATGTTCTTCTATATTCTATATTCCATATTCTTCAATGTTTTATATTCTGTATTTTACATTCTATGTTCCATAATCGTATATATTCTATAATCTATATTCTTCTGTATTCTATATTGTGAATTCTGTATTTTACATTCTCATAGTGACCCTACAGGACAGAGTAGAACTGCCCTACAGAGTTACCAAGGAGCGCCTGGCAGATTCAAACTGCTGACCTCTTGGTCACTTAACCACTATGCCATCCGGGTTGCTATGAGCCGGAATCGACTCGACGGCAGCAGGTTTGGTGTGGTTTTGGTTTATTCTACATTCTACATTCTATACTGTATGTTCTTCTATATTCTATATTCTTCTATGTCATTATATTCTATCTTTTTCTATATTCTATATTCCATACTCCAAATTGTATACTCGATGTTCTATGTTCTATATTTTTCTATATACTGTATTTTTCTGTATTCTATATTCTGTATTCCATTTTTCATATTCCCTATACTATATTCTACATTCTATATTCTATGTTCTTCTATATTCTATAATTTCCTCTATTCTATATTCTATGTTCTATATTCAATCTATATTTTTACATATACTATATTTTTGTGTATTTTATATTTCATATTCTATATACCATATTCAACATTCTATGTTCTTCTATATTCCATATTCTATATTCTCCTATATTTTATATTTTACATTCTACATTCTGTATTCCATAATCTTCTATATTGTATAATTTATAATCTTTTATATTCTATAACCTATATTCTTCTATATTCTTCATTTTATATTTTACATTCTATATTCTGTATTCTATATTATACATTTTATATTCTTCTGTATTCTATATTCTAAATTTATATTCTATTTTCTTCTATGTTCTGTATTCTTTATGCTATGTTCTTCTATAATGTATATTCTATATTCTTCTTTATTCCAAATCCCTTATATACTATATTCTGCTATTTTCAAATTTCTTTAATATTCTGTAGTCTATCTTCAGTGTTCTATGTTCCATATTCTATATTTTGAATTCTCTATATTCTATAATCTATATTTTTGTATATTCTACATTCCATGGAAGAATATACACAATAGAAGACTATATAATACAGAATATGGATTATACAAGAACATATAATACAGAATTTAGAACATAGAATGTTGAGTGTAGAATACAGAATATAAAATATAGGATAAAGACTATACAATACAGATTATAGAATATAGAAAATTATGGAATGTAGAATGTAAAATATAGAAGAATACACTATATTTTATTTTCAAAATTCTTTTATATTCTGTATTCTATCTTCAGTGTTCTATGTTCCATACTCTATACTTTAAATTCTCTATATTCTATAATGTATGTTCTTCTATATTCTATATTTTTTACATTCTATATTCCGTACTGTGTATTTTATATTTGATGTTCTATATTCTATATTTTTCTACCTACAATATGCTTCCTATATTCTATATTGCATATTTCATATTCCATATTCAATATTCTGCATTCTATATTTTAAATTCTTCTATATTCTATGTTCTATATTCTGCATTCTAAATTCTATATTCTTCCATATTCTATATTCTATATTTTTCTATAGACTATATTTTTCTGTATTCTATATTTCATATTCTTCCTTCTATATTCTATATTTTCTATAATCTGTATTCTATATTCTTTTATATTGTATATTCTGTATTTTACATTCTATTTTGACTTCTATTTTCTATATTCTGTGTTTTTATACTTCATTTTATATTCTATATTTTGCATTCTATATTCTTCTATAGTCTATATTTTCTATATACTATATTCCATACTTGGTGTTCTATATTCAATGTTCTTTTTCTATATTTTTGTATATAATTTTCTGTATTCTGTATTCTACATTCTATACACTATATTCTTCCATAGTCTGTATCATATGTTCTTCTATAATGTATATTCTTTATATTCTATATTCCATAATCTTCTATATGCTATAATGTATATTCTATATATTATGTATTTTTTATTCTATATTTATATTCTAAATTCTGTATTTTTCTATATTCCATTTTCTGTATTCTATATTTAATGTTTCTTTCTATGGTTTATATTTTTATAATTTCCTGTGTTCTATATTCCAAATTGCATATTCTGTATACTACATTCTACATTCTATATTCTCTTACATTCCATCTTCTATATTCTATATTCTGTATTTAATTCTACATTCTATATTAGAGAATCTTCTATATTCTGTAATCTATATTCTTCTATATTCTATGTTCCTTATTCTATATTTTATATTCTGTATTCTGCTTTGTACATACTCTATTCTATATTCTATATTTTTCTCTATTCTATATTTTCCTTTATTCTCTATTCCATACTCTGTATTCTATATTCCATATTCGATGTTCTATATTTTGTAGTTTTTATATCCTATATTCTTCTGTATTCTACATTCTATAGTCCATATTCTATATTGTACATTCTAAATTCTATATTCTGTATTTTATATTCTACATTCTAAATTCTATATTCTTCTATGTTCTATATTCTTTTATATTCTATGTCTATATTTTTCCATATTCTAGGTTCTATATTCCGTACTCTGTATTCTATATTGTATATTCAAATTTCTATGTTCTATATTCTTTATTTATTTATATACTGTATTTTTCTGTATGGTATAGTCTATGCTCCATATTCTATATGCTATATTCTACATTCTGTGTTCTATGTTCTATATTCTGTATTCTATATTCTTCTATATTTTACTTTCTACATTCCATACTTTTCTATATTCTATAGTCTTTATTCCATATTTTATATTCTGTATTCTACATTCTACTTTCTATATTCTAAGTTCTTCTATAATCTATATTCTGTATTGTATACTCTTCTATTGTGTATATTCTTCTATAATGTATATTCTCTATTCTTCTGTATTCTATATTCTAATTCTTCTATATTCTGTATTCTTCAATATTCTGTGTTCTGCACTCTACTATATTCTTTTTCTTGCATTTTCTATAGCCTTCTATATTCTTCTATTTTCTAAATTTATATTTGATATTTTATATTCTACAGTCTTCTGTAATGTATATTCTCTAATCTATATTCTTGTTTATATTCTTCTATGTTCCATATTCTTGTATATTCTATATTGTACTATTTTCTATATTCTTTTTTATTCCGTATTCTGCCTTCTGTATTCTATGTTCAATATTGTTCTATATACTAACTATATCCCTTCTATAGTCCATATTCTACATTCTAAATTCTTTGTTTTTCTATATTCTATATTTTCCTATATCCTATATTCCATACTCTCTATCCTATATTTGATGTTCTATGTTCTATATTCTATATTTTTCTGTATACTATATTCTTCTGTATTCTTTATTCCATATTGTGTATTCTACATTCTATATTCTAAAATCTTCTATATTCTACATTCTGTATTCTACATTCTATATTTTTCTATATACTATATTGAATCTTCTATTTTCTATATTTTTACATACACTATATTTTTGTTTTGTATATTCCATATTCTTTCTACTATAGTCAACATTCTGTATTCTTCTATATTCCCTATTCTCCTATATTCTATATTTTACATTCTACATTCTTTATTCCATAATCTTCTATATTTTATAATTTATAATCTTCTATATTCTATAATCTATATTCTCTGAAATTGTTCCTTCTACATTTTGCGTTCTCTATTCTGTATTCTACATCCTACATTTTATATTCTTCTGTATTCTATATTTATATTCTATTTTCTTCTATATTCTCTATTCTTTATGCTATATTCTTCTATAATGTCGAACATAGAATACAGAATTTAGAATATAGAAAGTAGAATATAGAATATAAAATACAGAATAAAGACTACAGAATACAGATTATAGAACAGAAAATTATGGAATATAGAATGTAAATTATAGAAGAATACACATAGAATGTAGCATATAGAATATAGAATATGGAACATAGAATATACCATACAGAAAAATATAGTATATAGATAAAGAATACAGAACATAGAAGTTTGAATATAGAATACAGAGTATGGAATATAGAACCTGGAATATGGAAAAATACAAAAATATAGAACATAGAAGAATATAGAATTAAAAACGTAGAATATAAAATACAGAATATAGAAGAATTTAGAAAGTAGAATATAGAATATGGACTATAGAATATAGAGGAGTATAGTATATAGAAGAACATAGAACATAAAAGATTCAATAGAGAATATAAAAGAAAAAAGAATATAGAAGAATATAGAGTATAGAAGACTGGAATATGGAAAAAAGGAGAATGTAGAATATAATTATAGAAGAATATAGAATATTGAAAAATACAGAATGCAGAATATAGGAAAACATAGAACATAAATTCAAAATATTAGAGAACACAGAATATAGAAGAATATAGATTATAGAATACAGAAGACAATGGAATATGAGTATTGAATGTAAATAGGGAATATAAAATTTAGAAGAATATAGAATACGGAATGTAGAAGAATATACAATGTAGAAGTAATAAATTGGAATATGGAATAGAGATTACAGGAAAATAAAATATATATAAAAAGAGAAAATAGAAGAATATGAAAGAACATAAAACATAGAATTTAGGATGTAGAATAAAGAATACAGAATGTGGAAGAATTTAAAACAGAGTGTATGTACCATATAAAATAATGGAATATGAAACATGCCATATAGAACACTGAAGAGAGAATATAAAAGAACTTTGAAAATAGAACATGGTGTAGAGGGTTTGGAATAAAGAATGTAGAATATACATAGAGAAGAATATAGGATAAAGAATACAAAATACAGAAATAGAATATAAACTTAGAATATAAAATACAGAGAATACAAAATGTACAACAGAATATCTTACATTTTTTCTTCCCTTATAGTCTCTATTCTATATACTGTTCTCCTATACTCTATATTTTACGTGGTACATTCTATTCCATTATTTTCTATATCCTATCATTTATAAAATCCTGTGTTCTATATATTCTTTTATATTCTATTCCTATAATCTTCCATAATTCAGCGTCTATGTTCCATTCTCTGTATTATATGTTATATATTCAAAGTTCCATGTTCTACTGTTTATTTCCCTTTCTCTGCGTGGTATATTCCATGTTCCATATTCTATATCCTCCATTCTGCATTCTTCTATATGACACATATACTCTTCTATATTCTACTTCCTACATTCCAGAATTTTCTATATCCTGTAATCTGTAATCCACACTCTTCATTCTGTATTTTTATTCTGTACTCTACATCGTATTTTCTGTATTTCTATTTTTTTATAATCTATATTCTGCATTGTACAGTTGTATAGTGTAGCCCTCATGGGCCCCGAATAGCGGAGCCCCGCACATGGAAAACCAGGCCCGAATAAGGGAGCCCCGTACTCACAAACAAGCCCGAATCGGTGAGCCCCGGAGGCAAGAACTTGCGCGAATACAGGAGCACCAGAGGTAAGCCGAAGCCCGAAAGAAAAGTCCTGCAGGTAACAGTAGGCCCGTGTGGAGAGTCCAGGAGGCAAGAATAGGCCTGAACAGAGAGTCTCACAGGCTCGAAATAGGACCGAACAGAGTCCGCCAGGCAAGAATACACCCAAATAGAGGAGGCCGGGAGGCAACAATTGGACAGAACACAGTCCCACAGGCAAGAAAAAGCCCAAATAGAGTTCTGGAGACAAGAATTGGTCCAAACGGAGAGTCCCAGAGGCCAGAATAGGTTTGAACAGAAGTCCCGGAGGCGAGAATACACCCAAACCGAGAACCCCATAAGCCAGCACAGGCCCGAATAGAGTCCTGCAGACAAGAATAGAACCGAAAGGAGAGTCCAGAAGGCCAGAATAGGCGAGAATAGAGGAGCCACGTAGGAAGAATAGGCCCGGATTAGAGATCCACTTCAAAGAATAGGCACGAACGGGGAGTGCGGGAGGCCAGAAATGCCTGAACAGAGTGTCTTGCCAGGAGAATAGGCCCGAACGGACAAACCCGCAGACACAAATAGGAACAAATGGAGAATGCTGCAGAACAGAATAGGCCCGAATAAAGGGGCCCCGTAAGCAAGAATAGGCCACAATAGAGTCCCAAAGTGAAGAATAGACTCGAATGGAGATCCCTGCATGCAAGAATACGCCCAAATAGAGGAGCCCTGTACACAAGAATAGGCGTGAATAGAGTCCTGCTGACAAAAATAGGCCCGAACGCAGAGTCCTGGAGGCAAGATTTGGCGTGAACGGAGAGTCCCACTGGCAAGAATAGGCCTGAAGGGAAGTCCCGCATGATAGCATACGCCCAAACTAAGAATCACGGAGGCCAGCATAAGCCCGAACGGAGTTCTACAGGTAATAGTCCCAAAGGGAGAGACCCAGAGGTAAGAATAGGCCCAAACAGAGATTCTAGGAGGTAAGAGTAGGCCCAGAGGCCCGCAAGCAAGAACAGGTCCGAGTAGAGGAACCGTGAGGCAAGAGGCCAGAACAGAATCCCCAGGACAAGAACAGGCCCGAATGGAGAATCCAACAGGCAATAAACAGGCCCAGAGTCCGGAACGCCAGAAAGGCCCAAACGGACAGTCCCACAGGCGAGAATAGGACCAAATGGAGATTCCTGGTGGCCAGAATAGGCCCAAATAGAGGAGTCCCGTAGGCAAGAATACACTTCATTAGAGACCCACTCAAGAACAGACCTGAACGGTGAGTCTCAGAGGCCAAAAATGCCCAGGGGTCCCAGAGGCGAGAATAGCCCTAATGGACATTCCCAGAGCAAGAATAGGGGAGAACAGAGTCCTGAAGTCCAGAATAGGCCTGAATAGATGAACCCCATAGGCAAGAATAGGCCCGAGTACGGTCTTCAAACCCAGGAAAGCCCCATGGCAGGTGTGGGTCAAAGTTCTCTGCCCATTCCAGTTGGCAGGGGGAGGTTTTCATCCTACAAAGCAGCAGCAGAGTTATTCATTGCCAGAGGGGTTGCATCTGCCCACAAGCTCCACCTGGCCAGGGTCCATCCCTACTGTATTGCCCATGTCAATCAACAGAAGCTAAGACCTTCCAGAGAGACTACCTGCTATTGTCTGCCCACAGGGAAGTGATGCAGCCAGAAGCCTCCCCCATCTCATCTCCACGCTGTCTCTCAGGCCCCTCACACTTGTGTCTTAGGGGAAGAATGAAGAAATTTCTCTGAATGAACACATCCAGAGAGGGGCCATAGATACTGAGGAAGGGCACCTTGCCTACTGATACCCTAGCATAAGTGGAAAGGAGGTACCCTCCCTGCTGGCCTATTGGTTCAAACATGTCAACATCAGGGGTTGCCTACTGTGAAGTTATTCCCTGGGTGCCCTCAACTTTGGGGCCTGAGACACAAGGGTCCATTGTGTGTCCATGGGTAAAATGGAGGGCTGTGGAGAACTTGCCAGTTAGGCTGGACCTCTCCTATTGGCTCAGTGTTTGTGACCCATCCCCATCAGAAGTTCCACCCAGCCTTCTGGTGGCTGTCTCCATGGTGTTTGGGAAAGAAGCCTTAGGCCCCTCACTCAGCCTTCACCTGGCCTACGTGGCCTCTTTACCCTCACCTACACTGCTGTGTGGATGAAAGAAAGACTGTAGGTCCGTGACCATGTGCCCTCATTTCCTTTGAAGGATTAGACTCCTTCCTGGGTAGAAGACAGCCAAGGTCAGCCTGAGCCTAGATACCTAGTGACCTGTGACACTGCAGCCCATGATGTTGATGTCCACGCTCAGGCATCTGTAGGTGGCAGATTCAGAGTGGTTAGAGAAATGTAACGAGAGAACACACACTCCCAGGGGGAGGGCCAAATGTTATGGAAAATACCTGAGGTTGTGGAACTGTAGTAGAGCCAGTCTAGGGCCCAGAGCTCCCTCCTGTATGTGGCAAAGACATGTATGCCACCATCCACAGACTCTGGACTGCTGGGGCCCTCGACGCCTAGATTTGGGCCTTGTCTTCAGAGAAGCGACACACATGCATTGTGCCACCAGGGGCTGTGGACCAACCAAGGGAAAAACCTTGAAAATAGGGGCTTCGGTTGACTGTGTCTCTGCTCTCCTTTGGCTCAGTGACAACCTGTGTTCCTAGCAGAAGACATTCATGAAATGAGGCAGATTCCATGCGTGCAGGCAAAGTGTGTGCTGAGATGACTCGCTGGAGACGAGGGTGGACTCTTCAAACCCAGGGTAGGCATCTGGCAGGTATGTGTCAATGTTCCCTGTCCCTGGCACTCAGCCAGATATTTGCATACAATGTTACCAGGGGAATTCGTCATCTCCGGAGAGTGCCACATTTCAGCCTGCTTCACCCGGCCAGGGTCCACCCGTGATGTAGCTCCCCAATCAATGACTACTCTCTAGACTTTCCACATAGACTACCAGATCTTCTCTGACCATGCACAACCAGTACAGCCAGGGGCCTTCCCCTTTTGCTCTTTGCACTCTAGACACTCTGCCAGGCACTCCAAGCTGTGAAGTGACTCAGGGGGAGAAGAAAGAGATTTCAGAGAATGAACACATCCAGAGACAGACAGAAAGGCAAAAGTTGGTGAGTGGGGATGCCTTGCAAAGCTCTGGGGAGCAACACCAGACAGCAAAATTTAGCATACGCACAAGCAACCACACACAGCCACCCAGTGACTCACAGACATGACATCATTAGCGATTGGTCCCCAGGCTCCTGGCAAACTCAGGAGTACAGCGCCAACGGAGCCATCACGACATCTCCGACAACTCCCTCCTATGTCTTTGCATCCACAGGTGTTGGGTGAAGAGCAGAATGAAACTATCAAGCAAGTTGGGGCCCTGGGTGGGGTGCTAACGTGTGCAAAGAGGGCCAGACAGAAGACTGCAGTGGGTGGGGGAGGTGCAGACACTAATGGCAGAGACACATGGGGAGCCAGAATTCAACAACTACCCCCGGTCACTGAAGGCCACAGACACCTCTATCCCAACAGGAGCAACCGTTGTGCATTCCATGGCCCCATACCCCCAAAGAGCCCACCACACATGGGAGCAAGCCTGGTCCAGGAGTACTTCACGAGAGAACAAGTCTTGTCTCCCTTGGCTACACCAACATTGTGACGGTATTCTTTCTACCAAGCCAGGAGGCATGCGTGCACTCCCCCTGGACAAGAGTAAACGACTGGAGCAACAGGTGCTTCAGAGGACGCTTCATATATCTATTCATCTAGCCTATGGCCACGTCAGTAAGTGCACATCCTAAGCAATCCGCACCTTTCCTCCTCCAGCATGTTTGTAGGCAGAGAACTACAAAACATTATACGTGTTTCCATGGCGGGCCCACATCTTCCGTCCTGGAACGTGGTGATTGGAAAACTACAGAGGCACACTCATATTTCCACTATATGATGCCAGCTGGTTGACTGGCAAGCCCCTCCCACAGCTCAAAGGGCGTGTCTAGTGATAACAATAGACGGAGAGTGCTCCTCATCATCCACACTGCGCCAGCAGACTGCTCCCGCAAATTAGAGGAGCCCTGCGTATGAACCACTAACACATTGTGTAAGGCGTTTGGCCACGGCTTGCAAAACCCGTAAAACACCGTCAAAGACATAGAAAGAACGCTTTACTAAGGAGAGAGCCTCCCCCCTCCATCGACCACCACCTAGTACCATGCAAAACACTCAATGTCCAGAAGAATGCAGAGGTCTGTGCCATACCGCTTCCAGAAAATAAACGCAACCTTTCACAGCTAGGAAGAGAAACTCCTGTTTCATTGCTCATCAGGTTTTGTCAAAAAAAACGCATTTCCGTCTCCACCCACCACTTTTGCAAGTAGGGACAAATCACTGCAACAAGATCGGCTCCAAAAAAGTCATTTTTTTCTCCTCAGAGACGAGAAAACACACCGTCTCACGGGCACGGGGCATTCGTACTCTGGGTAAACAACGAAAGTGCCTCGTCGTGCGCAGATTCAACCCCGACTGGGACAGCTCGCTACAGTGATGAAATAAAAAAAAAGCACAGCAAAAAACACACAAAACGAGCATGGCTAGTAGTGGGCTACAAGGTTTTTGTAGGGATCACGTTCTTCCCCGCTCTGCAATCACATGCTGTAGAAGAGCGGCCAAAAAAGCTCCAGTGGGTGAACACCTGACACGAACAAAAAAAAAAGATGCAAGACCGTATGAATATTGTGGAAACCACACATTGCTTTCAGAAGAGAGCATGCCATTTAGACGACTCACACCGCGATCACAACACCGCGGTCAGTCACGGGAACCCAGGGAAGATGGAAGCATCGTATAACTAAAAGCACAAAAGATGGCATAAATGCACCAGGGTACGCCTTCAAGTAGGCAGCACATAAACGTGGGAAATCGGTGGCCCGTGGACTCAAAACCCAGAATCCTGTGTTATTTGACAAGAGTCACCATACAAGCAGAGCATAACGGTAGCTATCTCGTGAACCAAACCGCGTATTTACAGTATAAGAAACAAAGCGACTCACGGCAAGAGACGCACCCGCGTCACAGCGTTCTAAAGGAACTGCTCTTCATACATCGCGGGGTAACACGACCCCATCTCTCGCAGCCCCGGAGATCCAAGGGTACTCTGGTCGATGCACGAGACAGTGTGATGGAGCCGGCCAGGACCGCGCAGCCGCTAGAGTGATTGCTTGTGCGCGCCACGGGAAGACCGCACCAACAGTGAACACTTGAAATAACCCCCCAGAAAAAAACTTTAGGAGAAATTCCGGAAAGTGGGACCGTTCCCAAAGTACGAGCCACGCACTAACACACGTGCTTGAGGACCAGATGGAGAACAGCACCATTAAGGGCCAGCAATGGGCAGACAGGGTTGCCCCGGGGACCCACGAAGCAGGACTTGCAAAAATATTCTCGGGAGGTTTAACTCTTCTGACGATTCGGGACCCGCCCGGGCGAGCACGTGGTGTTTATATAGGGCACAACATGCTTACACCACATGGACCGGTGACGAGATGGTCATGCGTAAAAAAACACGTGAAAGTTCTTAGCATGCCTTTTTCCACTCGTCTTTCTGAACCATCTCGTTCTTGTAACGTTCAGTATGCGGAAACATGGGGAGGTGGATGAGCCGGCGTGGACTGGTTGACCCGGTAGAGCAGCTGAAAACGTCTCACCCATGAAGCAGCGACTAAGACAGCAGAGACCACCCCATACCGTTTAACCTGCAGGCCCAATCCCGGGACATGGGTCTGGTGACGACGCCCCACCGAGACCGGGAAGATCGTGCCGACGCCGCGGGCGTCCTGGAACGTCGCCTCGGCCAGCGCAGCCACATCGCATCCCACGTCGTCGGCGCCGGAGCTCCGGAGGAAAACGATATAAAAGCTGCCGCCAGGTGGCAGCCGACACCCGGCGCAGGCGACAGTGGGACGAATCCGGATCGGCGGCCGGCGAGGGCGCCCACCAACTAACACCACCAGCACCACCGCCGAACATGTTTTTTTTCCCACTTAATTTTATATTCCACGAGGATTTTCTTTATATGTTGTGCTTTCTTCGTATTTTTTGTTGATTTTGTTTCTGGTGAGTTTCTTTTCCCCTTGTATTTTATGCCGATGAGTAGAATAGTTTGTTTGCTTCGTGGTTATGTTATTATTTACCCGTCTTTCTAAATTTAAAAACTACTTTTTTGTATCGCCATATTTTTTCTCCATATGGAACGTGTGTGAATACATTTTTTAGTTCCCGTTTATTATTTTAACGTTGTCTTGTTTTATATAAAAACATCGCTGTTACTCTGTTTTGTGCTTTTGTTTTAAACTTACATTGTTTTTTTGGATTTTCCTCTCTGGGTTGACTTCTGGTTGTTCTGCCCAGTGTTCTAGTCTTGAGTTGATACGTGATGTTATTGATTTTCTAGCCAAAGAACTCCCTATAGTATTTTTTGTAGTTTCGGTTTAGTTTTTACAAATTCCTTGAACTTCTGTTTATGTGGGAATCTCTTAATTTCACCTTCATATTAAGAGACAGTTTTACTGGATATATGATTCTTGGCAGACAATTTTTTCCTTCAATTTTTTAAATATGTCATCCCATTGTTTTCTTGCCTGCGTGGTTTCTGCCAAGTAGTCCGAGCTTATTCTCATTGGCTCTCCCTTGTAGTTGACTTTTTTTTATCCCTTGCTGCTCTTATAATTGTTTCTTTATCTTTGGCTTTGGCAAGCTTGATTATAATACATCTTGGTGACTCTCTTTTAAAATCTACCTTATGTGGAGTTTGATGAGCATGTTGGATAGATATCTTCTCATATTTCACAATATCAGGGAAGTGTTCTGTCAAACCTTCAATAATTTTCTCTGTATTTTCTGTTATCCCTCCCTGTCTGTTACTCCAATCACTCGTAGGTTATTTCTCTTGATAGAGTGCCACATGATTCTTAAGGTTTCTTGATTTCTTTTAATTCTCTTATCTGATTTTTCTCCAAATATATTAGTGATAAGTGATTCATCTTCCAGTTCACAAATTCTAGCTTCTACTTGCTCAATTTTGCTCCTCTGACTTTCAATTGAGTTGTCTAATTCTTTAAATTTATTGTTAGTCTTCTGAATTTATGATTGCTGCCTGTCTATGGATTTTTCCAGCTTATTAAACTTTTCATTATGTTCCTGAATAATCTTTCTAATTTCTTCAATTGCTTTATCTGTGTGTTCCTTGGCTTGTTCTGCATATTGATTACTTCCTGATGACTTGAAGGGTCCTGTATATTAAATTTTGTATTGTGCCTCTGGTAATTCCAGGAATACACTTTCATCTAGAAGATCCCTGGATACTTTGTTTTGAGAGTCTGTTGAGGTGATCATGGTCTGTTTCTTTATGTGACCTGATATTGACTGTTGTCTCCAAGCCATCTATAAGTTATTGTATTAGTTTATGCTTGCTTACTGTGTCATAGCTGTTTGCTTTGTTTTGTTTTGGTATACCCCTATGGGTTGCTTGAGTGAGCTAGCTTTATTACTTTCACCTTTGAAGCTCTGGGGTCCTGTCCCCAGCTGGCTAGAGCCGTGATCAGGTATATCAGTCTAGGAGTCCACTCAGTTTTCTTGTATGAATTCAGCTCAGGTTTCCAGGTAGCTGATATCAAGTGTGTGGTACAGGCTCTGTCCTACAGTCTTACAGGGCAGGGGTGATTCGTGTATATACCGGTATCTGATTGCAGCAGGGGGTTGTGCTCTGAACAAGGCAGGGGGCTGAGAACCAACCCCCGATTTACTCTGAGGAAAACGTGTCTGTATTAACTAGAGCATCCTGGGGGGTGGGTTCTGCAGATGAACCATGGGCACCCAAAGTTTTTGGTTGTAAGGACTGGGAGATACCAGCTATCTCTGGACCCCTGTCGTGGGTGGCTGGGTGATCTGAGTGGAATTACCAGTCCTTAGGTACCAGTTTTTAGGTACCTGATGTGGGTAGGTGAGGACACCTTGTTTAATACAGAAAGCAATGCCAAATATCAAACACCCACCTTTCCACTGCACAGCTGAAATGGCTGCAGTTTGCCAACAAGGGCCTATTCTCCTGAAATAGGCCCACACAGGTCCATGCAGAAGGGAAAGGTGCTCAAGGACCATGGACGGTTGATGCCTGGACAGCAGCCTCTTCTGTCCTGAGCTCCCCTGGTTAACGGACTAGCAAATTATCTTTTCCCCCATTACACATTTTTTCTTTCCCCAAGGCCAGAAGGATGGCTCTAGGTGCTCAACAGGGTAATATCAGGCCCAGAGATTCAACCATTGAAGCCGGCTTGGCGGTGGAGGGGTGCGGTAAAATATACGCTAGTACTTAGCTTTTGCTGAGAGTTCCGTTCTCCTCAGGTTCTGGAGGTGTGAGTAGGCTGTGTGACTGGCTGCTTCTCCCTGATGAAACAGCAGTGAAATGATAGTACCAGCCCGCTGCAGCAGCCGTTCTGGGAATGGTGCCTGAGGGCTCCCCGCGATGCAGGTCCGGTAAACCCTCTCTGCTTCTGAAAGGTCTCTTCCTCCTCCTGCCCCTCAGTGCGTTGTCTAAGCTTGCCTTTGATGAGGAGGACTTCCAGCTTGTCACAAATATACTGGTTCACTTGTTTTTTCAGGCCTTTGTTGTAAAGAGGGCTAGGCGGAAGCATCAGTCTATTCCACCATCTTGGCTCCATCTCCCAAAGTTCCAATCCAAGGGGATCCACCCAGCCGGGCCATTTCACCCCTCAGCCAGGAAGATCCCGTCTACCCCGCTGGAGCCCTGGAGCACCATGCCGGCCAGCCGGTGTGTCCGGATAGAGATCCCCTCTCGTTGGGAGGCAGGCAGGTGAGCAGGTGGGTGGGCGGGCAAACCACTCGGGGGGGGCCCTGGGAGGGAGGACCCAGGGAGACAGGCTGGACTCAGGGAAATTGAGCGGAGGCCCTGGGCTGCCATGGCCTGTGCGCGTTCGCTGGGATCGCTTCCCATCTCGTTGGCGCCGCAGAGCTCCAGAGGGGAACGACATAGAAGAGGCCGCAAGGTGACGGCCAACAACTGGAGCGAAGGGCGGCGGGGCGGAACCGGGTCCACCTGGGCACCTGCCAGGGCTTGGGGGTGGAGGAGGGGACAGACTCGCCTAGGCCTCCGGGGAAACCTCTCAGGAGCGTCATGGGGCGCGCGCCACTGAAAGGGCCAAACGGGTAGGCGCCCAAGGGGATGAGCGTCCACCGGGGGCGGGAGGGAGAGCACGTCCCAAGTGTGGGATGGGCAGGTGTTCTCCGATCCGTATCCTTTGGACGGACGCGACAAACGGAACGAGATGAGGTTTTCCTCCTCGTTCTTTGAGTTCCCGCGTGGCACAGCAGGCAGACTGGGAAACGTTTTTCCCCGTCGTCCCTGTTGCCGAGCCAACGGTAGGCGTGAAGCAGGTTGAACGGGCAAATTGCGTTCCGAGGGAGGGGGGGAGCCGTGCGTTTGCCGGCATCCGCGTCACAAGAGAAAACCACGGCCACCACTGAGAGCGTTCTTCCTCACTGCTTTTCATCCTTCCGCGACGCCGGCGGACAAATGGGGGGGCAGCTGGGAACCCCTTCCCAAAGCTGGTACGGATGGGCTCTGGGCCCCCCGGTCCGACTGCGGAAAACATCTCACCGAGGGAGGCCCGACTTAGGTCTAGCGGAGGAGCGGCGGCCCGGCCGCGAACGCCCAACCAGAGGCTCTCAGGAGGCTCCGCCTGAGTGAGTGGTCTCCAGGCTCGCGGGCGGACTCGGGAAGGTGGCGTCTCCGGGGCGGGGGGAAAGGGAGCGGGGTGAGTCGGCGTCGCGAGCATGAGAGCGCGGGCGGACAGGAGGGCGTGCGTGAGTCGTGGGGGGTGGAGGGCCGGAGGGGGGTTGGGGGTGGGGGACCGAGAGTGGGGCGGTGGGGGAGTAGGAGGGTGGGGGCGGTGGGGAACCATGCGCGTTGGGGCCGGGGCCTGGGGTGCTGAGGGGGGCGGGGATTTGGCAAACGTTCCGGGTGCCCTGGTGCGTGCGCGTGTGTGCACGTGTGTGTGCGTGTGTCTGAGCGCGCATCTGTGTGTGTGCGTGTCCCTGTGTGTGCACGCGTCTGTGTGTGTGCGTGGCTCTGCGTGTGTGCATGTGTGCGTGCAGGTCTGTGTGCGTCCCCATGTGCGTGTCTGTGTGTGCGCTCATCTGTGCGTGTGCATGTGCGTGCGCATCTGTGCTTGTGTGTGCCTGTGTGTGAGCATCTGCGTGTGTGTGCGTGACTGTGTGTGTGCGTGTGTGCGTGCGTGTGTGCGTGCGTGCCCGTGTGTGTGCCTGTGTGCATCTGTGCGGGTGTGAGTGTGCGTCTGGGTGGGTGTGAGTGCGTGTCTGTGCGTGTGCGCCTGCGTGTGTGTGCATGTGCATATCTGTGTGTATGTGTCTGAGCACATCTGCGTATCTGTGTGCACGTCTGTGTGCACATATGTGGGCAAGTCCGTGTGTGTGTCTGTGTGTGCGCGCCTGTGGATGTGAGTCCGTGTCTGTGTGTGTGCATCTGTGTGTACGTGTGTGCGTGTCTCTGCGTGTGAGTGCATCTCTGTGCACGTGCGTGCCCTGTGTGCGTGCATCCGCGCACGTCTGCGCGTGTCTGTGTGTGCTCCTGTACCTGTGTATGCGTGCTCACACGTCCGTGTGTGCATCTTTGTGTGCGTGCGTGTCTGAGTGGATATGAGTGCGCGTCTGCGTGTGCGTGCGTGCGTGTGTGTGCGTGTCTGTGCGTGAGTGTATGTCTGAGCATATGCGTCTGTGCGTGCATCTGTGCACGTCTGCGCGCGTCTGTGCCTGCTTGCGTGCGTGTATCTGCACGCTCGCTCAGGCGGACGGCAAGCCCGCATCGTCACCCTCGGTCCATCGAACGGGAGCCCCCTTGGCCGGATGGAGAAGCTTGTCTCCGCGCCCACGGGGAGAATCGCAACAGAAACCGTAAGGCTGCATGCCGGTGGCGCTAGCGCCGCCTGCCGACGAGGGCTGCTGTTGCCGATCCCCCTGCCCGACTCCCACCCGCCAACTCAGCCCGAGGTGAAGGCCGGGGCCATATTCAGCTTGGGGGGGTTGTAAGGCCAAGAGTAGTGTCGCCGTTCCCACGTTGCACGCGTTACCATGCCACGAACGCCTCCTGGGAAGCTGGAGGAACAAGGTGTGTGAAGTTCGTGCCGTGCTCGGACCCGACCGACCGTCGTCGTGGAAAGCTCACGGCGGACTGGACATCTGACGGGTCACTCCCTGTCCGAGGGACCTCCTGAGATATGTAGGAGGGGAAGAGTACAGTAGGCTGGTTTGGCTGGAAGACATCCCGTCCCCAGGAGGCTTCAATCGACGGGAAGACGGGGCCGGGAAGGCACCGGTTTCAAATTGGACGATGGCTGAACTTAGGTGACGGGTACGTGGACTCTTCCGTCTTCGCCCGTGTTCGCGACTCTCTACAGGGGGAACTTTCCGGAAAGCGGGTGATGGGCGCGCATGCCGTCGTCCCGTGAAGATGCGCTACTATGAAGGGGCTCTAAACGCAGGCCGTCCTTGGGGGCAGTTTATTTTTTCTCAGTCGGGGGAAACCTCCCACATGGAGAGAAACACCCGAGTTTGAAAGGTGCTCGAGTGGGGAGTAGGGCGTGGCAGTGAAGACTCACGTTCGTCATCATTCTCATTTCTGTTTAGATAACTCTCTGCACTGCTGCCGTCGCTTGCCATCGAGCGGGTCGGGACTCGGAGCGACCCTAGGGGAGAGAGTCGATCCACCCCACGGGCTTCCAGAGGAGCAGCCGGTGGATCTGAACTGCCGACGTTTCAGTTGGCAGCTGAGCTCCGAGCCGCCGCGCCGCAGGGCTCCGTCTTTGCACTCGGTCTCCAGTACTTGGTGAGTTGGTTTCGCCTGAGGAGCTGAACGGCTCTCGGAGAGGAAAACCCGGTTTCAGAAAAGGAAGGAAAGAGAGAGAGAGGTAGATGGAAAGGAAGACGGAGAGGGAGAGGGAGGGAGAGTGTGAGGAAGAGGAGTACCTCGATGTTGAGCCACCCCAGTGACAGCGTTAGGTAGAAAAGAGTGGTAGGCGCGTACGTGCGCACGAACATGGCTGCAGATACGGACACGCAGGCACGTACACGCGCCTGTGCAGGGGCGGTGCGTCCACATGTGCGTACTCGTACGCATGTGCCTGCCCGTGCGTACTCGCGCAGGAACACGTGCGTAGGTGAGTATGCGCATACAGGTGCGCCTGCGCCAGTACACGCCCCCCTGGACGCGTCCGTGCGCACGCACCCGGTGTTAGGTAGCTGCCTCGAGGGCTGCGGTTTCTACTCCACTGACTCCTTTCAGTTGAGACAGGACGTCTCCGAGTGTGTGCGTGACCCAAAGGCGGTCGTCGAGGGACGATGGCACCCTCGGTCGTTCGAACCCCTGCGCCCTTGGACGGATGGGGAAACTCTCTTCAATGTCACGGAGGCGGTCCCGACTGAAACCGGAGGGGCACGTGCTGGCGGTGCTAGCCCCGCCGCCGCCGAGGACCACTGGCGCCACCCCCCTCCACCGCCCACCCTCACCCCCAACCCCACCCAGCCTGCGCCCTTTCCGTCGGCCCCATGCTGGTGATATGCAGATCCAGCCCAATGTGTCCGCCAGGTGGCACCCACCAGGCGGGGAAGAGGTTTGGAGATGGTGGAGGTGGTGGGGGCGGTGGGGGGCTGTGGGGGGTGGGGAGCGGAGGAGGAGGAGGACGGACGGAAGGACGGAAATGCTCCCGCGCTCATGGGCTTGCATACACACACCGCAGTGTCCTCTGGAGACATGGATGCACGCCTGGAGCACAAGGAAACACGGAGACACACGCACACAGCAGATGCACGAACGGAACGCTCAGGAGATGCAGAGGTAGACGCGGGCAGGCGGAACACGTGGGAATGCAGACACACGTCACCCCCGCGCACACGATACACGGAGCATGCAGGCACGGTCCGCATGTGCACGCGCTGCATGGGATGCTCGGGGATGCGGACACGGATGCGGCCCTGTACACGTGGCACCCACAGGCAGGCGTCACGCGGGCTCAGAGACACAGCCGGCGACACATGCGGACAGACTGAGCACCCGAAACACGGGCGGATGAAGCGAATGTACGAGCACCTCCCGCACCGTGCGCAAGCGTGACGTCCCTAAGCCGCCGTGCCACACTCGCACGCTCAGACGGACGTGGACGCACAGTGCGCCTGCGCCACCCACGGGCACGGCAGGCACTCCGTGCGGTGCCGACGCGACGCACCACGGCACCCCGCGGTGCACAGGGGGATGCCCACGTGGAAGACACTGCACGGGCAAACGCCCGCGGCCCCCCGAACACGCCCTGTTTTGCATTTTTGCTTTTTTGTCTTGCCTTCTGTTTTTGCCTTTTTCCTTGTTTTTTGTCTTTTTCCCTTGTCTTTTTGCCTTTTTCCCTTTCCCTTTTGCCTTTTGTGTTACCTTTTTGCCTTGACTTTTTCTCTTTTAACATTGCCTTTTTCATTGTCTTTTTGTCTTTATGACTTGATTTTTTGCCTTTTTACCATATTTCCTTGCCTTTTTGCCTTTTTCTCTTGTCTTTTTGCCTTTTCCCTTTTTGCTTTGCATTTTACCTCTCGCCTTGCCTTTTGACTTTTTCCATCTTTGCCTTTTTTCCATCTGCCTTATCTTTTTGCTTTTTTTGTTTTTTTGCCTTACCTTTTTGCCTTTTGCCTTGCCTTTTTTCCCTTTTTGCTTTCCATTTTAGCTTTTTGCCTTCTCTTTTTGACATTTTTCCTCTTTGCCTTTTTTCCTTTTTGTCTTATCTTTTTGTGTTTTTCCTTTCCTTTATTCCTTTTTGCCTTGCCTTTTGCTTTTTTTCTTTTTGCCTTGCCTTTTTTCCTATTTGCTTTTTTGCCTTTTTGCTTTGCCTTTTTCCTTTTTGCCTTGCCTTGCCTTTTTGCATTTTTTCCTGCCTTTTTTCCTTATTGCCTTGCCTTTTGGTCTTTTTTTTACCTTGCTTTTTTCCCTTTTTGCCTTTTCCCTTGTCTTTTATCCTTTTTCCTGGTCTTTTTGCCCTTTTCCCTTGTCTCTTTGCCTTTTTCCCTTTTTTCCTTTCCTTTTTGCCTTTTGTCTTGCCTTTTTGCTTTGACTTTTTCCCTTTTTACCTTGCCTTTTTGTCTTTATGATTTACCTGTTTGCCTTTTTACTGGTTTGCCTTCCCTTTTTGCCTTTTTACCATATTGCCTTGCCTCTTTGCCTCTTTGTCTTGCCTTTTTGCCTTACCTTTATTCTTTTTTCCCTTTCTGCTTTTTTGCTTAGACTTTTTGCTTTTTTGCCTTTTTATCTTGCCTCGCCTTGCCTTTTTGTTGTGCCTTTTTGCCTTTTTCCCTTGTCTTTTTGCTGTTTGCCTTTTTTCGTTGCCTTTTTTCCATTTTAAAATTTGCCTTATCTCTTTTCCTTTTAGCATTTTTCATTGCCTTTTTGCATTTTGCTTTGTCTTTTAGCCTTTATTCCTTTCCTTGCATTGTCTTTTTCCCTTTTTCCTTTATCCTTGCCTTGCCTCACTTTGCATTTTTGCCTTTTTGTCTTGTCTTGTGTTTTTGCCTTTTTGTCTTGACTTGCCTTTTGCCTTTTTCCCTTGTCTTTTTTGCCTTTTGCCTTGCTTTTTTCTTTGACTTTTTCCCTTTATACCATACCTTTCTCATTGCCTTTTGCTTTTATGATTTACCTTTTTGCCTTTTTACTGGTTTGCCTTCCCTTTTTGCTTTTTTACCTTAGTGCCTTGCCTTTTTGCCCTTTTGCCTTGCATTTTTGCCTTTTTCCTTGCTTTTATTTCTTTTTGCCTTGCCTTTTTGCCTTTTTTCTTTTTCCTTGCCTTTTTTGCTTTTTCCTCTGCCTTTCACTTTTTTGCCTTTTTACCTTGCCTTGCCTTGCCTTTTTGCCTTTCCTTTTTCCCTTTTTCCCTTGTCTTTTTGGCTTTTTGCCTTCTTTCCTCGCCTTTTTCCATTTGAACTTTTGCCTTATTTCTTTTCTTTTTACACTTTCCATTGCCTTTTTGCTTTGTCTTTTAGTCTTTATTCTTTCCTTGCTTTGCATTTTTGCCTTTTTGTCTTGCCTTGTGGTTTTGGCTTTTTGTCTTGACTTGCCTTTTGACTTTTTGCTCTTTTGCCTTTTCTCCTTGTCTTTTTGCCTTTTTCCTTGCCTTTTTGCTTTTTGTCTTGCCTATTTGCCTTAACTTTTTCCCTTTTTACCTTTCCTTTTTCATAGCCTTTTTACCTTTATGATTTGCCTTTTTGCTTTTTTAACCGTTTGCCTTCCCTATTTGCCTTTTTACCATATTGCCTTCCTTTTTTCCTCTTTTACCTTGTCTTTATCCCTTGTATTTTTAGATATTTGTCTTTTGTCCATTTTAACTTTTGCATTATCTCTTTTCCTTTTTGCATTGCCTTTTGACTTTTTGCTTTGCCTTCTAGCCTTTATTCCTTTCCTTTCATTGCCTTTTTGCCTTTTTACTTTTTTGTCTTTTTCCTTTCCTTGCCTTTTTGCCTTTTTACCTTTTTGTCTTTTTCCTTTCCTTGCCTTGCTTTGCGTTTTTGTCTTTTTGTCTTGGCTTGTGTTTTTGCCTTGACTTGCCTTTTGACTTCTTGACTTTTTGCTCTCTATTTTTACCTTTTTCCCTTGTCTTTTTGCCTTTTTCCCTTTGTGCCTTATGGCCTTGACTTTTTCCCTTGTAACCTTGCCTTTTTGCCTTTATGACTTACCTTTTTGTCTTTTTACCAGTTTGCCTTCCCTTTTTGCCTTTTTACTGTATTGCCTTGCCTTTTTGCCTTTTTGTCATGCCTTTTTGTCTTTTTCCCTTGCCTTTTGACTTTTTGCCTCTTCACCTGTTTACTTTTTTCTTTCTGCCTTATCTTTTTGCCGTTTTGTCTTTTGCCTTGCCTTTTTGCCTTTTTCCCTTCCTTTTTTGTCTTTTTGCCTTTGTGCACTGCCTTTTTCCCTTTTCTCTTTGGATTTTTGCCTTCTTTCCTTACCTTTTTTTCCTTTAATCTTTTGCCTTATCTCTTTTCCTTTTTGCATTTTTGCATTGCCTTTTTGTTTTTGCTTTGCCTTGTAGCCTTTATTCCTTTCCTTTCATTGCCTTTTTACTTTTTTATCTCTTTGCCTTTTTCCTTGCCTTGCTTTGTGGTTTTGCCTTTTTGTCTTGCCTTACTTTTTTGCCTTTCTGTCTTCACTTGCCTTTTGACTTTTTATCTTGATTTTTTGCCTTTTTCTCTTGTCTTTTTCCCTTTTCCCTTTTTGCCTTTTGTGGTGCCTTTTTACCTTGTTTTTTCCTTATTTGCCTTCCCTTTTCCCTTTTGTTTTAGCTGTTTGCCTTCTCTTTTTGACTTTTTCCCTCTTTTCCTTTTTGCCCTTTCGCCTTGCCTTTTTACCTTTTTTCCTGGGTTTTATTCCTTTTTGCCTTGCCTTTTTTACTTTTTACCTTTTTGCTTTGCGTTTTTCTTTTTTGCTTTTTTGTCTTTTTTCTTGCCTTTTTTCCTTTCTGCAATTTTACATTGCCTTTTTGCTTTGCCTTTTAGCTTTTTGCCTTTCCTTGCATTGCTTTTTGCCTTTTTACCTTTCTGCCTTTTTCCTTGCCTTCCGTTTTTGCCTTTTTGCTTTGCCTTGCATTTTTCCCTTTTTGCCTTGACTTGCCTTTGACTTATTGCCTATTTGCCTTTTTCCGTTTTTGCATTTCCTCTTTGCCTTTAGGCCTTTTTGCCTTTAATTTTGCATTTTTGCCTTGCCTTGCCAAGCCTTTTTGCCCTTTCGACTTTTTGCCCTGCCATCCCTTTTTGCCTTGCTTTACCTTGCCTTTTTGCCATTTTTGCTTTCCTTTCCTTGCCTTTTTACCTTTTTGCCTAACCTTCTCTTGCCTTTTTGCCTTTACCTTTTTACCTTCTCTTGCCAGGCCTTTTTCCCTTTTTCCCTTTTTTCTTGCCTTGCGTTTCATTTTTCCCTTGCCTTTTTGCCTCTTTTTCTTGGCTTTTTGCCTTTTTAAATTGACTTGCCTTTTCCCCTTTTGCCTTGCCTTTGCACATTTTTCGTTTTTGCCTTGGCTTTTTGCTTTTCCTTGCTTTGCCTTTTGTCCTTTTTGCCTTCATGCCTTGCCTTTTTGCCTGTTTACCTTATATCCTTTTTACCTTACTGCCTTGCCTTTTTGCCTTCATGTCTTGACTTTTTGACCTTTTGCCATTGAAAGAAACAGAAACCGAATGACGGTTTTCTCATTCTGACTGCTTTCTTGAGAGGACTGGATGAAGTCAGAGAGCTCTTTCACTGAGAAACATGCAGGGTGATGTTGCCCCTGTGCTCTCTTCGAAAAGAGTGTGTAGTTACACACTTTGAACTGTGGAAAAGCACTTGGGTTTGTTAGGATTTCACCATGCACTTTGTTTTCCCTGTGCAAATACTTCCTTTCAAAATCTCTTAACCCTAACACTGCATACTTTTTCTGCTTCAAGAACAGGGCTACCACCATTGACTTTCCTGAGGAAAGCTTATGTTTGCAATGGTCAGACTTACTGCGCTCATTGCATAAAAGAGAAAAGAATAGACACTCTCAAATAATACCTGCTTTTCTCAGAGGAGTGGATGAAGTCAGGAAGTTCTTTCTTTCACTGAGAAACATGCAGACTGATGTTGCCTCTGTGCTCTCTTACTTGGAAAAGAGTGTATAGATTAAAAACTGTAGAAAGGCACTTGGGCTTGTTAGGATTTCACCAAGCACTTTGTCTTTCCTGGGCAGCCACCTGCTTTCACAATCTCTTAACGCTAACTCTATGTACTCGTTCCACTTCCAGAAGAGAGGTACCGCAATATAGGTTCCTGAGGAAACCTTCCGTTTGCAAAGGGCAGATCTGCCAAGCTCATTGCAGGAAAGTGAAACCAAATGATGGTTTTCTCATTCTAACTGCTCTCCTCAGAGGAATGGAAGAACTCAGAGTGTTCTCTCTTTCACTGAGACTCATGGAGGTTGATGTTGCTTCTGTGCTCTCTTAAATGGAAAAGAGTGTATAGTTACACACTTTGTACTGTGGAAAGGCACCGGGGTTTGTTAGAATTTCACCATGCACTTGGTTTTCCTTGGTCAACAACTTTCTTTCACAACTCTTAATGAAAACACTACATACTTTTTCCGCTTCAACAACAGGACTACCGCAATGGATTTTTCTTGAGGGAAGTTTCTTTTGCAAGGGTCAGATTTTCTGAGCTCATTGCTGGAAAGAGAAAATAACAGACAGTCTCTCATAATACCTGCTTTTCTCAGAGGAGTGGATGAAGTCAGCGAGTTCTTTCTTTCACTGAGTAACATGCAGACTGATTTTGCCTCCTCGCCCACTTACTTGCTAAAGAGTGTAGATTTATACACTTTGAACTGTGGAAAGGCACTTGAGCTTGTTAGGATTTCACCATGCACTTATTTTTTCTGGGCTAAAAAGTGCTTTAACAATCTCTTAATGCTAACTCTACATGCTCGTTCCACTTCCAGAAGAGGGCTACCGCAATGGAGTTTTCCTGAGGAAACATTTCATTTCCAAAGGGCAGATCTGCCGAGCTCCTTGCAATGCAATAAGGCAAAAATGCAAGACATGTCACGGTAAAAAGGCAAAAAAGCAAAAAGGCAATACAAAAATGCAAAAAAGCAGAAAGACCAAAAGCGAAGGCAAAAATGCAAGACGAAAGAAAAAAGGGGAAACGGTAAAAAGTCCAGGGAAAAAGGAAGAAAAGCATGGCCAAAAGGCAAAAAGGCATCACTAGGCAAGGCAAAGAGGCAAGGCAAGTCATGGCAAAGAAAAAGGCTATGCAAGGCACGGCAAAAAAGGAAAAAAGGCCAGTCAAGGCAAAAATGGCAAAAAGCAAGGCAAGCAATATAAAAAGGTAAAAATGCAAAAAGAGAAGGCAAAAAGGAAGACAATAAAGCAAACAGACAAAAAGGCAAGGCATTAAGGCAAAAAGGCAAGGCATGAAGGCAAAAAGGAAATGCAAATAGGGTAAAAGGCAAGACAAAAAGGCAAGGCAAAAAGGAAAGTCAAAAAGACAAAATGGCAAGGCAAAAAGACAAAAACACAAGGCATGAAGGCAAGGCTTGAAGGCAAAAAGGCAAGGCAAAAAGGTGAAAAATCAAAAAGTCAAGGGAAAAAGGCAAAAAAGCAAAGCACTGCAAAAAGGCAAAAAGGAAAGACAGGGAAAGGCGAAAAGGCAGGAAGGCAAAAAGTCAAAACGCAAGTCAAGACAAAAAGGCAAAAACACAAGACAAGACAAAAAGACAAAAATGCAAAGCAAGGCAAGGAAAAATGTGAAAAAGGAAAAAAGGCAATACAAAATGCAAAAAGGAAAAGAGGTAAGGCAAAAGTTAAAATGGAAAAAAGGAAAGGAAAAAAGCAAAAGCCAAAAAGACAAGGGAAAAAGGCAGGGCAAAAAGGTAAGGCAAGGCAAGGTAAAAAGGCAAAAAAGTAAAAAGAAAACAGGCAAGGCAAAAAGGAATAAAGGCAAGGCAAAAGGAAAAAAGTCAAAGAGGGAAAAAGTAAAAAAGACAAGGCAAAAAGCTAAAACGGAAGGCAAAACAGGGAAAAAGGGAAGGCAAAAAGAGAAAAAGGCAAGGCAAAAAGGCAAGGCAAAAGGACAAAAAGGCAAAAAGATAAGGCAAAAGGGCAAAAGGCAAATAGGGGAAAAGTCAAAAGACAATTCAAAAAGGTAAAATGCAAGGCAAAAGGGAAAAGGCAAAAAGGCAAGGCAATACAGTAAAAAGGCAAAAATTGAAGGCAAATCGGTAAAAAGACAAGTCATAAAGGCAAAAAGGCAATGAAAAAGGCAAGGTTAAAAGGGAAAAAGTCAAGGCAAAAAGGAAAGGGAAAAAGGGAACAAGGCAAAAACACAAGGAAAGACAAAAAGGCAAAACATAAAACAAGGCAAGGGAAGGAAAAAGGCAAAAAAGTAAAAAGGCAAAAAGACAATGAAAGGAAAGGAATAAAGGCTAAAAGGCAAAGCAAAAAGGCAAAAGCCAATGCAAAAATGCAAAAAGGAAGAGAGATAAGGCAAAAGTAAAAATGGAAAAAAGGCAAAAATCCAAAAAGCCAAGGGAAAGGCAAGCAAAAAGGCAAAAAGGCAAGGCAAGGCAAGATAAAAATTCAAAAAAGGAAAAAGGGAAGTCAAAAAGAAAAATGGCAAAAAGGCAAGTCAAAATGGAAAAAAGGTAAGGCAAAAAGGCAAGGCAAAAGGGCAAAAATGCAAAAAGATAAGGCAAAAAGGAAAAAAGGCAAAGAGAGAAAAAGTCAAAAACAGGGGCCAAAAAACTGAAAGGAAAG
Organism: Loxodonta africana; assembly: GCF_030014295.1. Lineage (NCBI taxonomy): Eukaryota > Metazoa > Chordata > Mammalia > Proboscidea > Elephantidae > Loxodonta > Loxodonta africana. The sequence continues at coordinate 328,761 of NW_026974904.1, read as the reverse complement.
GCAAAAAGGGAAAAGGTAAGGGGAAAAGGCAAGGAAAAAAGGCAAAAAAGAAAGGCAAAAGGACAAAAAGACCACAAAGAAGCAAAAGGTAAAAAGGCAGAGTCAAAAAGCCAAAAAGACAAGGGAAAAAGGCAAAAAGAGAAAAAAGGCAAGGCAAGGTAAAAAGGCACAAAAGCAAAAAGGGAAAAATGCAAAAAGGCAAGGCAAAAGTATATATAGCCAAAAAGGTAAGGCTAACGTAGAAAAGGAAAAGAGGCAAAAAGTCAAAAGACAAGGCTAAAAGGTAAAACGCAAGGTAAAAAGGAAAAAGGCAAAAAGGGAAGACAAAAAGGGAAAAGGCAAGGCAATATGGTAAAAAGGCAAAAAGGGAAGGCAAACTGGTAAAAAGGCAAGTCATACCGGCAAAAAGGCAATGAAAAAAGCAAAGTTAAAAGGGAAAAGTCAAGGCAAAAAGGCAACACACAGGGCAAAAAGGAAAGGGAAAAAGGCAAAAACACAAGGGAAGACAAAAAGGCTAAAACGCAAAGCAAGGCAAGGCAAGTGAAAAGGCTAAAAGGTAAAAAAGTAAAAAGACAAAAGGCAATGAAAGGAAAAGAACAAAGCCTAAAAGGCAAAGCAAAAAGGCAATGCCAAAATGCAAATAGGAAGAGATAAGGCAAAAGTTAAAATGGAAAAAAGGCAAAAATCCAAAAAGACAAAGGAAAAGGCAAGGTAAAGCAAGGTAAAAATGCAAAACAGCAAAAAGAAAAAAAGGAAGGCAAAAAGAAAAAAGGCAAAACGGCAAGGCAAGGAAAGGAATAAAGACTAAAAGGCAAAGCAAAAGGCAATGCAAAAATGCCTAAGTAAAGCACTATGGAAGTAAAAGAACAAAGTAGGAGGACTCCTACTACTTGACCTTAGAGCCTACTATACAGCTATGGTAGTCAAAAAAACTGGTACTGGTACAACGGCAGACACTTTGACCAGTGGAACAGAACTGAGAGCCCAGACGGAAGTCCACCCACCTGGTCACTATATCTTTGACAAAGGTCCAAACCCCGTTAAATGGGGAAAAGATAGTCTTTTTAATAAATGGTGCCTGCAAAACTGGATGTCCACCTGTAAAAAAATGAAATAAGACCCAAATGTCACACCATACACAAAAACTAATTCAAATGGATCAAAGACCTGAATATAAAACCCCAAACTATAAAGATCATAGAAGAAAAACCAGGGTCAACACTAGAGGCCCAAATACATGGCATAAATAGCATACAAACCATAACTAACAATACAAAAACAACAGAAGATAAGCTAGATAACTGGGATCTTCTAAAAATTAAACACTTATGCTCATCAAAAGACTTCACCAAAAGGGTAAAAAGACATCCTACAGACTGAGAAAAAAAAAACTGTCTATAGCAAATCTGACAAAGGTTTAATCTCTAAAATCTATAGGAAAACCCAACACCTCTACAACAACAAAAAAATCCAATTAAAAAAAATGGGCAAAGGATATGAATAGACACTTCACTAAAGAAGACATTCAGGCAGCTAAAAGACATGAGGAAATGCTCGAGATGACTAACCATTAGAGAAACACAAATCAAAACTACAATGAGATACCGTCTCACCGTGACATTACTGGCACAAATCCAAAAAAACTGAAAATAGCAAATGTTGGAGAGGCCGCAGAGAGACTGGACCTCTTATGCACTGCTGGTGGGAAAGTAAAATGGTGCAACCAGTTTGGAAAACGGTACGGCAGCTTCCTTAAAAAGCTAGAAATAGAAATACCTTATGACACAGCTATCCTACTCCTAGGAATATATCCTAGAGAAATAAGAGCCATCCCACAAACAGACACATGCACACCTATGTTCATTGCAGCATTATTCACAATAGCAAAAAGATGGAAAAAACTTAAGTGCCATCAACAGTTGAATGGATAAACCACTATAGTACATACACACAATGGAATACTATGCAACAACAAAGAACAATGATGAATCTGTGAAATATCTCACAACATGGATGAATCTGGAGGGCATTACGCTGAGTGTAAAAAATTAATCACAAAAGGACAAATACTGCATGAGACCACTATTATAAAAACTCATAAAAAGGCTTACACACAGCAAGAAACAATCCTAGGAAGGGGAGGGTTGGGGAAGGAAAAATGCCAACTAGACAATAGATAAGTGGTAAATTTGGTGAACAGTAAGACAATACACAATTCTGGGGAATTCAGCACAACTTGACCAAGGCAAGGACATGGAAGCTTCATAGATCCAAACTCTCTGAGGGACTGAATTACTGGGCTGTGGGCTGGCGACCACAGCCTCGGGGGACATCTATCTCAATCGACGTAACATAGTTTATAAAGAAAATGTTCTACATCCTACTTTGGTGAATAGCTTCTGGCATTTTAAGAGCTTGTGAGTGGCCATCTAAGATACTCCACTGGTCCCACCCCATCTGGAGCAAGGGAAAATGAAGAAAACCAAAGACACAAGCGAAAGATTAGTCCAAAGGACTAATGGACCACAACTACCACAGCCTCCACCAGACTGAGTCTAGCACAACTACGTGTTGCCTGGCTACCACCACGTACTGCTCTGACAGGGATCACAATACAGGGTCCTGGACAGAGCTGGAGAAAAATATACAACAAAATTCTAACTCACAAAAAAAGACTAGACTTACTGGTCTGACAGAGCCTGGAGAAACACCCAGAGTATGCCCCCTGGACACACTTTAAATTCAGTACTGAAGTCATTCCTGAGGTTCACCCTTCAGCCAAAGATGAGATAGGCTCATAAAACAAAATGAGAGTAAATACTCACACAAACCCAGGGGCAAGGATGAGATGGGAGGAGGGGACAGGAAATCTGGTAATAGGGAACCCAAGGTTGAGAAGGGAGACCGTTGATATGTTATGGGATTGGTAACTAATGTCACGAAACAATATGTGTATTAATTGTTTAATGAGCAACGAATCTGCTCTGTAAACCTTCATCTAAATGACAATACAAAAAAAGAAAAAAGTCAAATGAAAAAAGAAATCATACAACACATTGCATTGGGCAAATCTATTGCAAAAGACCTCTTTAAAGTGTTAAAAACAAAGACCTCACTTTTAGGACTAAGGTGGACCCCACCCAAGCCATAATATTTTTAATTGCCACATATGCATGCAAAAGCAGGACAAGGAATAAAAATTACTGAAGAAAAATTTTTCCATTTGAATTATGGCATTGGCAAAGGGTATTGAAAAAAAAGTTTTATTTTTTATTTTTTTTTTATTGACTATACCATGGACTGCCAGGAGGGTGAAAAAATCTGTCTTCAAAAAAGTACAGAATGAGTGCTCCTTAGAAATGAAGATGGCGAGACTTCAAGTACTTTAGACATGTTATTATAAGAGACAAGTACCTTGAGAGAGATATCATGATTGCTAAAGCAGAAGATCTACAAAAAATAGGAGGATCCTCAACAAGATGAATTGACACAGTGCCTACCACAATGGGCTCAAACATAGCAACAATTGTGAGGGTGGCGCAGGACCCATGTTTCTGTCCTTCGTACATGGGGTCGCTATGAGTCGAACTGACTTGACGGCACTGTTTAACAACAAAAATAACAAAATTTTTTATGATTTAAAGCCTTCCTCTTTTTCTTGCATTGTTACAATCTACCCTAACTGACACAATTTTTCCTCCCAAAGGGCAGCTAACACTTATTGAGAGCTCATTGTAGGCCACGTGGTGACCTTGAATTGTTTTATATATACTTCATTTCATTCTGAAAATAACCTTATCAAGTAAGAACAATTGTTATTTATATCTCATGAATGGAGAAACTTATCGATAGAGAGTTTGGGAAACTTAACCAGGCTGACATGTAAATCTGGAGTTACAACCTGGCTAGCTGACACAGAACAATGTGCTACTCATTTTCGGGTTAGTGATACTAGCTAGCAGTATTTGAACTACTTCCTAGTGCCCCCGAATAGTGTGCATGCTCTTATACACGTCTATATCATTCCTTTACACTTTCTTTCATGTATATTGCAAGTGTCACAAGAATCACCTCTTTTCGAACTGCATTCCTGATTCACTAAAATAATTAAGCATTCATTACTATGAACACATAATTCTGTATATTGCTCCATTATAAGAGAAATTACTATCTATGATATTTGTTGGTTTCTTTGTTTCCTCCACAGTAAGCTTTTTCATCCTAATAAGGACCAAAATTTTGACTAGTGTAGAACCTAGGATAAGCGTACCTATAATAAATGGATGTTAATCAATTATACTCATCCAACCATTTGTACAGGGTATAAAATGAAAAACCAAACCTGATGACGGTGAGTTGATTCTGATTCCTAGCGACCCTATAGGATAGAATAGAATTGCCCCATAGGGTTTCCACAGAGGACCTGGTGGATTTGAACTGCCAACCTTTTGGTTAGCAGCCATAGCAATTAACATCTACACCATCAGGACTTCTGTACACGGTATATTAATAAATAATTATAATTGGATTTTTTCTCAGTTTTTTTTAAGGGAAAAAGAGTTCCATATCTTGGGAGGTAATAATAATAATAAATTTGTGATGAAATCTAAAAGGGAGAATTCTATAACACTGCAGGAAATATTAATCATAAAGAGAAGTAGGGAAGAGTGAATCACACTGAATTTGTTTAAAATGCTATAAGAAAGTCAATTAATTGAAAGAACAGATTAGGTAAACAGGAACATAGGAGCAATAATCTTTATTTAATGTTTACATCAAAATTTTAAAATTTTTTCCTCATTTTTTGAAAACAGTGACAATCTTTTTGAATGTATCCTTGAAAACTTGTTTCACTTCCTGGTTTCTTAGACTATAAATGAAGAGATTTAATAAAGGAGCAAATGAAGCATAGATAACAGCTATACCTTTGGATAAAGTCACCCTTTCTTTTGCTGATGGCTTCATGTAAATGAAGATACAGCTACCATAAGTAAGGGAAACTACAATCATGTGGGCAGAACAAGTGGAAAAAGCGTTCTTTTCTGAGTAGGAGAGATTTTTAGAATGGTCTTGATTATATATGTATAGGAAAAAATCACTAACAGCAATGTGACCACAAGTATTATAGCTGATAAAAACAAATGAAATTAATTCTAGGAAGTGAGTGTCTATGCAAGACATCTCTAAAATAGAAGTGTCACACATGAAATGATCCATTACTTTGGAAGCACAGAGTTCTAGTTTCAGCCCTATGACCAACGGTGGAAAGGTAATCAGAAAGCCAGCTGTCCATGAACTGAGTACCAGTTGGTAGCACACTTGGCTTCTCATAATGATGGGATAATGCAAAGGTTTGCAGATGTCTGCATAAGGGTCATAAGACATGACAGGCAGAAGGTGAAACTCTGTAACACATATTAAGAGGAAAAAGAACAATTGAGATGCACAACCATTGCAGGAAATGATTTTCTTTTTAGTCACAATGCTTGTCAGAAATCTAGGAATAGATATTGTTGTCAATAAGATTTCCAAGTGGGGGAAATTTCAGAGAAAAAAAATACATTGGCGTCTTGAGGCGAAGATCCAACAGCGTGAGGGGGATGATAGCTAAGTTCCCCATCACACTCAAAATGTAATTGAGAAAGAGAAATATAAAAATCACAATTTGCAACTCTGGGTCATCTGTCAGTCCCAAGAGAATGAACTCTATCTCCTCTGACTGGTTCTTCATTTCACTTATGAATCCTATTAAATCGACATTGGGAAAAAAACACAAAAGCAGAAATAACAGGATCTTTTTTAAAGCTACTATCAGAAAAAACTTGATAACCAGAAATGTAAACAAGTGTAAATATTTGTCACAGTTTGACAAGGCAGGTGATCCCTAAAATTATAGTACAGATCAACCTAAACATCTTCTAATTCACTGTACCGTATACATTAAAGTTTTACTTATTACAATACGAAGTTCTTTCTTCTCTTTCTCCTTTGGACTTGAAAAGTGATTTAAATATTGGCTAATCATTTCCAAATAATCTGAATTCTGCTTAAATGTTCTAAATAGAGAGAGGATAAGTATTATTTGAGATGTGTTTTCTGTGTACTTTTAAAAATTATTGCAATAAGTTTTTATAAAATTTTGCCAACTTTGCCAGTGTCAATTTACTACGCATGTTCAACATCTTTTACTTTATGAAAAGACTTTTTAAATTTATCAAACATATAGAATTATTAGGAATTATATGTTTTCCGTAAGTATGATCAAAATTCTCCAGTATACACCATTAATTTTTTAGCTTTGATGCAGTATTGCTCCATTGTTCCTTTGACTTATTTTCTTCAATGATTATTTTTTCTGATTCCAAATCATCAGTCTTCTTATAATCTGTTGCATTTGAACTCATCATTTTGAAATATCTTCAAGACACAGTTAGTAATTTCAAAAGTCTAAATAAAGTAGGGAAAGAAATGTAGCTATAGGAAAAACAAACACAATCAATTATTTTCTTATTTTTCTTTGTCTTGGATTCAATCTATAAGGTCTTAAATATTACTTTTTTCCTGTTTGTTCAGACTACAGTAAATAATTTTGTCTTCTTAGTCTAATGATGAGGGTGATATTAATTACTAGGAATAAGGAGTTTCATTAAATCTTTTTGTTAGTCTAGGACTAGTATAGAAGTGAGAGTCAGTAGTCACTTGTGATCCTAATTATATTATTTCTGACACTCAACTTCACTTTTCTTAAATACATAAGTAAAAAATTTCTCTATAAATGAATAGGCCCATTGTTTGCTACATAGTTAATCGTATACTTTATGTTCAGTAGACTACTGTCTTGTATGTATATCCATGGTGGAAAAGAGATATTTTCTCTTTATTTTAATGAAGATGTTGAAGTGCTATCTGAACATTCATGTATTTAATTTCAGAGTTAATATACAGGTCCCACTGGGTATTTAAATTAGGGTATTTTTCTATCTCTAAATCAATTACCTTATTCATTTTAAAAATCATTCCACTAGGTTATTAATATATACATCTTACTTGAATAAAAATGTTTGACCCTTGCATAGAAGATGTGTTTCCCCTAATTTCATTTTTTCTCACTCTAGTTAATGTAGCAAAAATGTGTATTTTCTTATAAAATTTTTGTTTTGGTTTTGAATGACAGCTATTGACAATCTGAGGTGCTATAGGAAACACTGGTGGCATGCTGTTTAAGAGCTATGGCTCTTAACCAAAAAGGTCAGCAGTTCGAATCCACCAGACACTCCTTGAAAACCCTATGGGGCAGCTCTACTTTGTCCTATAGGGTCGCTGTGAGTTGGAACCAACTCAACGGCAATGGTTTTATAGCAATTTATAGCAATAATAATCTACCATGTCCCTATTTTCAAGTATTTTTCCCCAATATTTTATATTTATATTTGAGTTTCTTTTTGGCTTTGGAAAATAGGTTAGATGATAGTTAGAGAGATGTAGGTGATTAGATAGATAGATAGACAGACCGATAGATAGATAGATGATAGATAATAGATAGATGATAGGTAATAGATGATAGATAGATGATTGATAGACAGACCGACCAACCGACAGACAGACCAACTGACAGACAGACAGATAGATAGATGATAGGCAGGTATATAGATTCAAATTGCCCTGGTGGCACAGTGATTAAGAGCTACGGTGAATCCACAAGTCACTCCTTGGAAATCCTATAAGGCAGTTCTACTATGTCCTATAGGGTTGCTATGAGTCATAATCAACTAGATGGCAAAGGGTTTGGGTTTTTTTTTTTTTTTTTTTGCTTTGGAAAATAGATTAGATAGATAGCTAGATGATAGATTGGGAGATCGACAGATACATTGGCAGATAGATTCAAACTAATGATTTCAGTAAATCTCAAAATCTGAAGTCAAGGATAGCAGCCATTTTTGTTTTATTCCTTGACCACTAAAAAGATCATAAACTGAGTGATCACAAGTGTTTATTTATCAAGAATGTGTTCCAGTACTTTCATTTCTTCAACTCTCAGTTTTGCTCTACACTCAGTCAGAAAGAGAACAGAGTCAGTTCAACAATATTTGCTAACATCATGTGGCTAGATGACAAATCTACATGCTGGTTTCAAGAATCTGTAAAATAGATGCTATTTTTGCTCTTCAAAATTCCTGAAGGAGTACAATTTCATGTAGTTAAAAAATCTATCATGGGAGGCGGGGCCAAGATGGCTGACTAGGTAGAAGCCACCTTGGATCCCTCTTGCAAAAAGACTCGGAAAAACAAGTGTATTGATCACATACATTACAATCTACGAACCCTGACCGATGAACACAAAGCTAAGGAGTTGACATGAGTGACAGAGACTCAGCCAGCACGAGCAGGCTGCACACTGACACGGCTAAGGAGAGAAGGAGCAACCACGGGAAATCAGCGACTGTTTTCGGAGCCTGAAGCCAGTGTCCCAGTCAGAAAAACCTTGGCCCCGGGCTTTGGGCTGGGGGCAGGGGAGCGGAGCAAGATATCCCGAGAGAGCAGAAACATGGGACGCAGCCCTAGCCCCAAGAAGTGACCTCAGGGTAAGCCCAGCCAGTGCACGCCGGCAGCGCAGAGACACGGCTGACAGGAGGAGAAGTCACCGGAAGGCAGAGACTGGTTTTGGAACCTGTAGTGTGGCATCCCAGCTGGGGAACTTTGGCGCTGGGCTTTGGACTGGGAGCAGAGGAACTGACCACGGCTTCTGATACAGCACAGGCACAGGATGCGGGCCTGACCCTCGGGGGCAATCTCAACCCAGCCAATGCACACAGGCTACAGGCCCCTCGGGAATCTAAGATAAAACAGTCATCTCCAAGCAAGATAAGTAACTTTGTCTATATTCCTGGGTGCTACTCTCTGCTACCTATCTGATCCCTCCCCTCCCGTTCCCAGGGGGCTTCATTAACATTGGAATTTCCTGGGCCAGAGAGTGAAGTGCTCTGTGGTTTTTTTGTTTTGTTTTTGTCTTATCCTAACCCATTCTCCTGGCCTGAGAGAAGCAGCTACAAAAAAAACCAGGGACCAAAAATCCTTCCCTGACTCCCCAAAATTGGACCAAAAATACAGAACCAGCTCCAGCCAAGCATTTGCAATCCACAGTCTTGGGCTTTCATCCCTACAGGGAACAAAGTGGCTATTATAAAGCAAAGGCAATTCTGATAGTGATCTGACTGTAAATGTTTTAGCAGATTACTGGAAAGACAAGTTTCCCAGGTATGATATCTCTACCTATTAAACAGAGCCCTCACTGACCTACAAGGGGGAACTGAGGGCTGAAGCTCCACGCAAACCACCTAGCCTCCTGCCGTATGGGTCTGAAGATAATGACACCTACTTTTTTTTAACCAATCTGTAGAGGTACATGCATTTGGTGCCTAAGGTATAGCTGCAGAGCCCACCCACCAAAGTGCTTTAGGAAGAGAGACACCACTTACCTCACTGGCACTTGGGGGAAGCCTGTCAGTATCCTGCCCCCCCGGAGTATGACCCCCTGCTGCTACTAGAATCTGGTGTACACAACTATCACCACTACTCCTCTCAGTTAATAGGTGACAGTCTACCCCCACACTTGGTGACCCAAAATCAGATTCTACTCAAGAATAGTGAATAGACTCTTAGGCTTATATATCTGGTAACAGCCCAAACCACCTGGTAATAGGACATAAGTGATTCAAAGGCTACAACAATCAAGACAGCACGATCTAGTAACCCATCTACATATATTGAAAGAAAACAAAACAAGATAAGACTCAGTGAGCAAATATAAAATAAATCATTACAATGTCTTATAGATGGCTCGGAGACAGTAGTTGATATCAAACCACATAAAGAAGCAGATCATGATTGCTTCTACAGCTCCCCAAATTAAAGAATGAAAATCTATCCCAAATGAAGATACAATCCTGGAATTGCCAGATGCAGAATATAAAAAACTAATATACAGAATGCTTCAAGACATCAGGGATGACCTCATAAATGAAATAAGGCAATCTACACAAAAGGCCAAGGAACACACTGATAAAGCAGTTGAAGAAATCAAAAAGATTATTCAAGAACATAGTGGAAAAATTAATAAGCTGAAAGAATCCATAGAGAGACAGCATTCAGAAACCAAAAAGATTAACAGTAAAATTACAGAATTAGACAACTCAATAGGAAGTCAGAGGAGCAGAATCGAGCAATTGGAATGCAGAGTGGGGGAGTTGGTGGATAAGGCAATTGACACCAATATAGTTGAAGAAAAATCTGAAAAAAGAATCAAAAAAAAAAAAAGGAAGAAACCCTAAGAATCATGTGGGACTCTATCAGGAAGAATAACTTGCGTGCGATTGGAGTTCCAGAACGGGGAGGAATAACAGAAAATACAGAGAGAATAGTTGAAGATCTGTTGGCAGAAAACTTCCCTGACATCATGAAAGATATCATGATGACATCATGAAAGGATATCTATCCAAGATGCTCATCAAACACCATAGAAGGTTGATCCAAAAAGAAAATTACCAAGACATATTATCATCATACTTTCCAAAACCAAAGATAAAGAGAAAATTTTAAAAGCAGCCAGGGAGAAAAGAGAGGTGTACTACAAAGGAGAATCAATAAGTTCAGACTACTCAGCAGAAACCATGCAGTCAAGAAGGCAATGGGATGACATATATAGAGCACTGAAGGAGAAAAATGCCAGCCAAGGATCATATATCCAGCAAAACTCTCTCTCAAATATGAAGGTGAAATTAAAATATTTACAGAGAAACGCAAGCTTAGAAAATTTGCAAAAACCAAACCAAAGCTACAAGAAATACTAAAGGAAATTGTTCGGTCAGAAAATCAATAATGTCAGATACCAGCACAACACAAGGTCACAGAACAGAACATCCTGATATCAACTCAAATAGGGAAATCACAAAAACAAATTAAGATTAATTTTAAAAAGAAAAAATGCTCAAAACGGGGAATCATTGAAGTCATTATGCAAAAGATCACAATACTCAAAAAGAGGGACTAAATACAGGAGGCATAGAGCTGACATATGGAGAGGGAAACAAGGCGATATAGGAGAATACAAGTTAGGTTTTTACTTAGAAAAATAGGGGTAAATATTAAGGTAACCTCAAAGAGGCCTAACAATTCCATAACTCAAAATAAAAACCAAGAAAAACATAACGACTCAGCAAACATAAATTCGACTACTAGGAAAATGAGGAACACACAATTTACAAGGAAAAACATCTCAGCACAAAAAAGCAAGTGGAAAAATGAAATTGTCAACACACACAAAAAGGCATCAAAATGATACTTATCTATAATTACACTGAATGTAAATGGACTAAATACACCAATAAAGAGACAGAGAGTTTCAGTTGGATAAAGAAACAAAATCCGTTTGTATGCTGCCTACAAGAAACACACCTTCGACTTAGAGACACAAACAAACAAAAACTCAAAGGATGGAAAAAATATATCAAGAAAGCAATACACAAAAAAGAGCAGGAGTAGCAATATTAATTTCCGACAAAATAGACTTTAAAATTAAATCCACCACAAAGGATAAAGAAGGACACTACATAATGATTAAAGGGACAATTGACCAGGAAGATATAACCATATTAAATATTTATGCACCCAAAGACGGGGCTGCAAAATACATAAAACAAACTTTAACAGAACTGAAAAGTGAGATAGACACCTCCACAATTATAGTAGGAGACTTCAACACACCACTTTCAGAGAAGGGTAGGACTTCCAGTAAGAAGCTCGATAGAGACACGGAACACCTAATTGCTACAATCAACCAACTTGACCTCATAGACTTATACAGAACACTCCACACAACAGCTGCAAAGTATACTTTTTTTCTAGTGCCCATGGAACATTCTCTAGAATAGATCACATATTAAGTCATAAAACAAACCTTTGCAGAATCCAAAACATAGAAATATTACAAAGCACCTTCTCAGACCATAAGGCCCTAAAGGTGGAAATCAATAACAGAAAAATAAGGGAAAAGAAATGAAATACTTGGAAACTGAACAATGCCCTGCTCAAAAAAGACTGGGTTATAGAAGACATTAAGGAGGCAATAAAGAAATTCATAGAATACAACGAGAATGAAAACACTTCCTATCAAAACCTATGGGACACAGCGAATGCAGTGCTCAAAGGTCAATTTATATCGACAAATGCACACATACATAAAGAAGAAAGAGCCAAAATCAGAGAACTGTCCCTACAACTTGAAAAAATAGAAAGCGAACAACACAAGCATCCATCAGGCACCAGAAGAAGACAAATAATAAAAATTAGAGATGAACTAAATGAATTAGAGAACAGAAAAACAATTGAAAGAATTAACAAAGTCAAAAGCTGGTTCTTTGAAAAAATTAACAAAATTGATAAACCATTGGCCAGACTGACTAAACAAATACAGGAAAGGAAACAAATAACCCGAATAACAAACGAGATGGGCCACATCACAACAGACCCAACTGAAATTAAAAGAATCACATGAGATTATTATGAAAAATTGTACTCTAACAAATTTGCAAACCTAGAAGAAATGGATGAATTCCTGGAAAAACACTACCTACCTAAACTAACACATTCAGAAGTAGAACAACTAAATAGACCCATAAAAAAAAAAGAGATTGAAAAGGTAATCAAAAAACTCCCAACAAAAAAAAAGCCCTGGCCCGGACAGCTTCACTGCAGAGTTCTACCAAACTTTCAGAGAAGAGTTTACACCACTACTACTAAAGGTATTTCAAAGCATAGAAAATATTGGAATACTACCGAACTCATTCTATGAAGCCACCATCTCCCTAATAACAAAACCAAGTAAAGACATCACACAAAAAAGAAAATTACCGACCTATATCCCTCATGAACATACATGCAAAAATCCTCAACAAAATTCTAGCCAATAGAATTCAACAACATATCAAAAAAATAATCCACCACGACCAAGTGGAATTTATACCAGGTAATAATCCACCATATCAATAAAACAAAAGACAAAAACCACATGATCTTATCAATTTATGCAGAAAAGGCTTTTGACAAAGTCCAACACCCATTCATGATAAAAACTCTCAGCAAAATAGGAATTGAAGGAAAATTCCTCAACATAATAAAGGGCATCTATACAAAGCCAACAGCCAGCATCATTCTAAATGGAGAGAGTCTGAAGGCATTTCCCTTGAGAACGGGAACCAGACAAGGATGCCCTTTATCACCGCTCTTATTCAACATTGTGCTAGAGGTTCTAGCCAGAGCAATTAGGCTAGACAAAGAAATAAAGGGCATCCGGATTGGCAAGGAAGAAGTAAAATTATCTCTATTTGTAGATGACATGATCTTCTACACAGAAAACCCTAAGGAATCCTCCAGAAAACTACTGAAACTAATAGAAGAGTTCAGCAGAGTATCGGGAGTATCGGGATACAAGATAAACATACAAATATCAGTTGGATTTCTCTACACCAACAAAAACAACATCAAAGAGGAAATCACCAAATCAATGCCATTTACAGTAGCACCCAAGAAGATAAAATACTTAGGAATAAATCTTATCAAAGATGTAAAAGACCTATACAAAGAAAACTACAAGGTACTACTGCAAGAAACTAAAAGGGACCTACATAAGTGGAAAAACATACCTTGCTCAGGGATAGGAAGATTTAACATGGTAAAAATGTTTATTCTACCAAAAGCCATCTATACATACAATGCACTTCCGATCCAAATTCCAATGACATTTCTTAATGTGATGGAGAAACAAATCACCAACTTCATATGGAAGGGAAAGAAGCCCCAGATAAGTAAAGCATTACTGAAAAAGAAGAAGAAAGCGGGAGGCCTCAGTCTACCTGATTTTAGAACATATTATACAGCCACAGTAATCAAAACAGCCTGGTACTGGTACAACAACAGACACGTAGACCAATGGAACAGAATTGAGAACCCAGATATAAATCCATCCACACATGAGCAGCTGATATTTGACAAAGGCCCAGTGTCAGTTAATTGGGGAAAAGATAGTCTTTTTAATAAACGGTGCTGGCATAACTGGATATCCATTTGCAAAAAAATGAAACAGGACCCATACCTCACACCATGCACAAAAACTAACTCCAAATGGATCAAAGAACTAAACATGAAGTCTAAAACGATAAAGATCATGGAAAAAAAAATAGGGACAACCTTAGGAGCCCTGATACAAGGCATAAACAGAATACAAAACATTACCAAAAATGACGAAGAGAAACCAGATAACTGGGAGCTCCTAAAAATCAAACACCTATGCTCATCTAAAGACTTCACCAAAAAAGGAAAAAGACCACCTAGAGATTGGGAAAAAAATTTCAGCTATGACTTCTCCGACCAGCGCCTGATCTCTAAAATCTATATGATTCTGTTAAAGTTCAACCACAAAAAGACAAACAACCCAATCAAAAAGTGGGCAAAGGAGATGAACATGCACTTCACTAAAGAAGGTATTTAGGCAGCTAACAGATACATGAGAAAATGCTCTTGATCATTAGCCATTAGAGAAATGCAAATTAAAACTATGAAGAGATTCCATCTCACTCCAACAAGGCTGGCATTAATCCAAAAAACACAAAATAATAAATGTTGGAGAGGCTGCGGAGAGATTGGAACTCTTATACACTGCTGGTGGGAATGTAAAATGGTACAACCAATTTGGAAATCCATCTGGCATTATCTTAAACAGTTAGAAATAAAACTACCATACAACCCAGAAATCCCACTCCTCCGAATATACCCTAGAGAAATAAGAGCCTTTACATGAACAGATATATGCACACCCACGTTTATTGAAGCACTGTTTACGATAGCAAAAAGCTGGAAGCAACCGAAGTGTCCATCAATGGATGAATGGTTAAATAAATTATGGTATATTCACACAATGCAATACTATGCATCGATAAAGAACAGTGAAGAATCTGTGAAACATTTCATAACATGGAGGAACCTGGAAGGCATTACACTGAGTGAACTTAGATGCAAAAGGACAAATATTGTATAAGACCACTATTATAAGATCTTGAGAAAAAAAATAGCATAAACTGAGAAGAACACATACTTTTGTGGTTTCGAGAGGGGGGAGGGAGGGAGGGTGGGAAAGGGTTTTTTACTGATTAATTAGTAGATAAGAACTACTTTAGGTGAAGGGAAGGACAATACTCAATACAGGGAAGTTCAGCTCAACTGGACTGGACCAAAAGCAAAGAATTTTCCAGGAAAAACTGAATGCTTCAAAGGCCAGCAGGGCAAGGGTGGGGATTTGGGGACTATCGCTTAAGGGGACTTCTAAATCCATTGGCAAAATAAATTCTATTATGAAAACATTCTGCATCCCACTTTGAAGTGTGGCGTCTGGGGTCTTAAATGCTAACAAGTGGCCATCTAAGATGCATCAATTGGTCTCAACCCACCTGGATCAAAGGAGAATGAAGAACACCAAGGTCACACAGTAACTATGAGCCCAAGAGACAGAAAGGGCTACATGAACTAGAGACTTACATCATCCTGAGACCAGAAGAACTAGATGGTGCCTGGCCACAACCGATGACTGCCCTGACAGGGAGCACAACAGAGAACGCCTGAGGGAGCAGGAGAACAGTGGGATGCAGACCCCAAATTCTCATAAAAAGACCAGACTTAATGGTCTGACTGAGACTAGAAGAATCCCGGAGGTCATGGTCCCCAAACCTTCTCTTGCCCCAGGGCAGGAACCATTCCTGAAGACAACTCATCAGACATGGAAGGGACTGGACAATGGGTTAGAGAGAGATTCTGATGAAGAGTGAGCTACTTGTATCAGGTGGCCACTTGAGACTGTGTTGGCATCTCCTGTCTGGAGGGGAGATGGGAGGGTAGAGAGTTTTAGAAACTGGTAAAACGGTCACGAAAGGAGAGACTGGAAGGAGGGAGTGGGCTGGCTCATTAGGGTGAGAGTAAATGGGAGTATGTAGTAAGGTGTATGTAAGCTTATATGTGACTGACTTGATTTGTAAACTTTCACTTAAAGCACAATAAAAATTATTTTTTAAAAAATCTATTATGCTACAGTTTATATGTATCCCTGTATATTCAGGCAGGTTTGAGTACTGCATCTACATATAGAAAATATGTGATGCCTGAGATGTCAATGGTAATTACCATTGTATTTGTAGAGTTGTCTAATTTTATTATCTAGACATTTATTCCAAATTACAAGTGACTTGCCATATGCAGGGAGTGTGGATACTCTTTTTCCCCTAAGGGCATATGGTATAAACAAAAGTCAAACAATAAATGATGAATATTATTGCTTTTGTAATATTAGAAAACATTCAATTATTTGAATAAGAACTTTAATTCCAGTGTTTTTCTTGAGAAGGATTTAAGTCAAAGGGGCAATGGGGAAAGTATACCCATCTGTTAATATTTCCCAATTTCACATACTCTACAAAAATCACAGGACCAGGATACTATCGATAACTCAATTAGAATATGCTTTCTAATTGCCAGATAGAATTTTTCTCTACTTTTTTCCCTTAATTACTTAAACTTAAATGAAAATATGCTTTTCTAAGAGAAAGATATTTTAGGAACGCTCTCAGATTAAAGGAACCCACTTTTCATAACAAAAAATGACTATGTTTGCAATTGTGCACAAAATTGCACACTTGCTACAGTTTTATCAGTTTGTTCATAAGAGACTCAAGGGAGTTAATTAAAATAAAAGGAAGGAAGAAAAAGTAATCTCTTATGGAGACTGGTGTTGAGGATCTACCAATTACATATAATAATAATAAGCTAAAAATTGTAAATTGCTTTAAATACAAATCTGAGGGGACATTACTCCAATAGATAACTAGAAATGATTTAAACACTACATAACATGTCAACAAGATTCTGATGCTTCACTACCCTGAATCTTTATGAATCACTCTTCTGATCAGAGGTTTTATCTCAAACAGGAAACATTTTCTGGACTCCATTACGCAATATATTAAGATTCTGTTAGCTAGATTGTTGCCCAACCAAGTACTTGAGAACAAATATTTGTGTTCTTGTTAGTTACCATCAGTTGGTTGCGACTCAGCGACATCACGTACAACAGAAAGAAACACAGCCTGTCTTTCCCCATTCACAAAATCACCGCTATGTTTGAGCCCATTTTTGCAGCTGCTGTGTCAATCCATCTAGTTGGGAATCTTCTTTTTCTCTGACCCTCTACTTTTCCAAGCATGATGTCCTTCTCAAGGTACTGGTCCCACCTGATAACATGTCCAAAGCACGTGAGATAATGTGTCACCATGCTTGCTTCTAAGGGGCATTCTGGCTGAACTTCTTCCAAGAAGGATTTGTTCATTCTTCTGTCAGTCCGTGGTATTCTTTGCCAACACCATAATTCAAAGTCATCAATTCTTCTTTGATCTTCCTTATTCAGCCTCCTGGTTTCGCCTGCATATGAGGTGATTTAAAATACTATGGCTTGGGTCAGACACATCTTGGCCCTTAAAGTAACATCTTTGTTTTGAACACTTTAAAGAGGTATTTTGCAACAGATTTTCCCAGTACAATGCATCCTTTGATTTCTTGACTGCTGCTTCCATGGGCATTACTGTGAATCCAAGTAAAATGAAATCCTTGACAACTTCAATCTTTTCTCCATTTATCATGATACTGCTAATTGGTCCAGTTGTGAAGAGTTTTGGATTTGGGTTTTTGTTATTGTTGTTGTTTTTTATTTTGAGGTGTAATCCATACTGAAGGCTCTAGTCTTTGATATTCATCAGTAAGTGCTTGAAGTCCTATTGGCTTTCAGCAAGTAAGGTCACGTCCTCTGCATATCACAGGTTGTTAATGATTCTTCCTCCAATCCAGATGTCACATTCTTCTTAATATACTCCATCTTCTTGGATTATTTGCTCAGCATACAGATTCAATGAATATGGCGAAAGGATATGACCCTGATATACACCTTTTCTGACTTTAAACGTTGCTGAATCCCCTTGTTCTGTTTAAACAACTGCCTCTTGGTCCATGTACAGTTTCCTTATAAGCACAATTAAGTGTTCTGGAATTCCCATTCTTTGTAGTGTTATCCATAATTTGTTATGATCTACACAGCAACGATAACCCTTGTTTTATGTCCTCTTCTTAGTCCAGTTTGAATTTCTGGCAGTTCCCATAATGTACTGTCGCCACTGCTTTTGAATAATCTTCAGCAAAATTTTACTTGTGTGTGATATTAATGATATTGTTTGATAACTTCCACTTTCTGTGGGATCACCGTTCATTGGAATGGGCACTTTTGTTTGGCCAGGTAGCTGTCTTCCAAATTTCTTGGTATAGACAGGTGAACACCTCTAGTACTGCATCCATTTGTTGAAACAACTCAATTGGTAGTCCTTAATTCCTGGACCCTTTTTTCTTAATGCCTTCAGTGCAGCTTGGACTTCTTCCTTCACTACCATTGGTTCTTGGCCATATCCTGTCTCCTAAAATGGTTGATCATTGACCAATTCTTTTTGATACAGTGGCTCTGTGTATTCCTTCCATCTTCTTTTGATGCTTCCTCCATTGTTCAGTATTTTCCCAGCGGAATCCTTCAATATTGCAACTCAAGGCTTGAATTTATTCTTCAGTTCTTTCAGCTTGAGAAATGCTGAGTGTGTTCTTTCCATTTGGTTTCTAATACCATGTCTTTGTACATTTCCCTATAATACTTTACTATGTCTTCTCAAGCCACCCTTTGAAATCTTCTGTTCAACTATTTTACTTCATCATTCCTTCCATTCGCTTTAGCTACTCAAAATTCAACAGCAAGTTTCAGAGTCTCTTCTGACATCCATTTTGATCTTTCCTTTTTTTTAATGAACTTTTACTGAGCTTCAAATGAACGTTTAAAAATCAAGTCAGACTGTCACATATAAGTTTATATACACCTTACGCAGTACTCCCACTTGCTCTCCCCCTAATGAGTCAGCCCTTCCAGTCTCTCCTTTCATGACAATTTTGCCAGCTTCCAACTCTCTCTATCCTCCCATCCCCCCTGCAGACAGGAGATGCCAACACAGTCTCAAGTGTCCACCTGATATAAATAGCTCACTCTTCATCAGCATCTCTCTCCTACTCATTGTCCAGTCCCTTTCATGTCTGATAAGTTGTCTTCGGGAATGGTTCCTGTCCTGGGCCAACAGAAGGTTTGGGGACCATGACCGTTCGGGTTCCTCTTGTCTCAGTCAGACCATTAAGTGTGGTCTTTTTGTGAGAATTTGGGGTCTGCATCCCACTGATCTCCTGCTCCCTCAGGGGTTCTCTGTTGTGCTCCCTGTCAGGGCAGTCATCGGTTGTGGCCGGGCACCATCTAGTTCTTCTGGTCTCAGGATGATGTAGGTCTCTGGTTCATGTGGCCCTTTCTGTCTCTTGGGCTCTTAGTTGTCGTGTGACCTTGGTGTTCTTCATTCTCCTTTGATCCAGGTGGGTTGAGACAAATTGATGCATCTTAGATGGCCACTTGTAAGCATTTAAGACCCCAGATGCCACATTTCAACGTGGGATGCAGAATGTTTTCATAATAGAATTATTTTGCCAATTGACTTAGAAGTCCCCTTAAACCATGGTCCCCAAACCCCAGCCCTTGCTCGATATTTTTCTATTACTGACAGCATTGTACTACAGGATAGATCTTGAAATGTTCTTTTTGAAGATGAATGTGATGCTGTTCCTCTTTAATTTTTCATTCCTGGCATAGTAGACCATACGATTGCCTTAACCCAAACAGCAACTACTAGTTCTTTTCAGCTATCTAATGCCTAGGATATTGATCATTATACATTTCATATAATTTTTGTTGACTTTCAATTTCCCTAGATTCATACTTCATAAATTCCATACTGATTATTAGTGGATGTTCACAGCTGGTTCTTCCAATTCTGAGTCATGCCATATCAGCAAATGAAGGTCCTGAAAGCTTGACTCCATCTACGTCATTAAGGTCGAGTGTACCTTGAGGAGGCAGCTTTTCCCCAGTCACACTCTGAGTGCCTTCCAACCTGAGGTGCTTGCAATCTTCCAGCATTATATGAGACAATCTTCAGCTGTTATTCATAAGTTTTTCACTGTCTAATTTTTTTCACAAGTGGTTATTTAGGATGACACAAGCCTAGTAGAACGACAAGCCTAGTGGTACGATTATCAATATGATAGCAATTTTTACAACGTACTGAAACATCTTTTCTCTTGACCTTTTCTTTTGATAAATTACGAGCATTTTGTGAGCAAAGAGAACATTTTGCTCAGAATTGCCTGCCAAATGGCTTGATGTAGATCACTCAGTCAGTAAAATGTTTGTTAAATGAATCAACAAATGGATGGAAGAATTTTGAATTGAGATGACACTGTCTCTGTGAGTTTCAATGACTCTGCGTACCTGAATCTAAAAGTTCCACCCAACCTCCTTTGCCAACAGAAGCATCCCTCTTCCTCTACCTCATGCGATTGGTCATGTATTATTTAGAACTCACTGATTACCTCACCTGAAGTAGTTACCTTTAAAATTCTTCTTATGAGTGTATTTACCACTCCTAGACTGTCTTTAAGTGTATAACATGTATCAGGCCTGCCATTATCCATGGGATGAAAAATTCTTACTTAGAAGGAGAGCATAGATATTAAAAGTTTTACAATATTTTTCTCATTAATTTGATCATAAATATGAAAAATTATTTTGAAATGGATTCTCATAACAAAAGTCAGGGAAGGAAACACATGATTTTACACTGAGCTCATTGTATTAAAATGAGTGTATTTATCAGAAACCCTGGATTCACTAGGCCACCTTAAGTAGGTAGGAAGGATTCTAGTGGATTTATCAGGTGGTTAATAATCTGATGACTCAAGGGTAACCTACAACAAAAGAAGTAAAATGTCATAAACACCTCAATATACAGTTTTAACTGATGAGATATATTTGTTAGAATGCATTCATCACGTTCAAGCTATTCATTAACCTCAAAATTATGTTCCCTACCAGGTGGCTATTATGCAAAGGCAAATCTGTTAGAGGTCTGACTGTAATTGTTTCAGCTGTGTGATGGAGAGGCAGGTTTTGGAGGTCTGATACTGCTCTACTTATTAAACAGAGCCTTCACCTACCCACAGTACAGACCGGAGGGCTGAGGCTTAATCCATGCCACCTAGCACCACGCGAAAGGGGTCTGAGGATAATGGTGCCTACCAGTCATTAAGGATATAAGCATTGGGTGCCTAAGGCACAGCTTAAGAGCCCACCCAACAGAGCACTCTAGAGAACAGAGACACCGCATCCTCACTGACACTTGGGGGAAAGCTGCCAGCACCCTACCCTCCTCAGGGTGCTACCCCATGCCGCTACCAGAAACCAGTGTATACAACCATCACCACTACTCCTCTAAGATAGTAGGTGAGAGCCTAAACCACACAGTAGGTGGCTGACTGTCAGGACACCTGAGCTGATTCTATTAAAGAACAGTGAATGGACTCATAGGCTTATATACCCGGTAACAGTTCTAACCATCTGGTAACAGGATATTAGTGCTTCAAGGGCTCCAAAGACCAAGTTAGCGTACTCTAGTAGCCTATCTGAGTATATCGAAACAAAATAAAACAAAAAGGACACTGTGAGCAAACATAAAATAAATTATTACAATAACTTACAGATGGCTCAGAGACAGCAGTCGTTATCAAATCACATAAAGAAGCAGACCATGATTGCTTCTACAAATTCCCAAAATAGAGAATCAAGGTCTCTCCCAGAGGAAGATGTATCCTGGAATTGCCAGATGTAGAATACAGAAGATAAGCACACAGAATACTTCAAGACTTCAGGGACAACATCAGGAATGAAATCAGGCAATGTACAAAAAAAGCCAAAGAACACACAGATAAAGGAGTTGAAGAAATTAAAAAGATTATTCAAGAACATAATGAAAAATTTAATAAGCTGCAAGAATCCATAAGAATCCACAGAGAGACAGCATTCAGAAATCCAAAAGATTAACAATAAAATGACAGAATTAGACAAATCAATAGGAAGTCAGAGAAGCAGAATTGAGGAATTGAAATGCAGAATTGTGGAGATGGCAGATAAGGCACTTGGCACCAATGTAGTTGAAGAAAAATCAGATAAAAGAATTTACAAAAATGAAGAAACACTAAGAATCAAGTAGGACTCTATCAAGAACAACTTGTGTGTGATTAGAATTCCAGAAGAAGAAGGGATAACAGAAAATACAGAGAAAATTATTGAAGATTTGTTGGCAGAAAACTTCCCTGACATGGCGGAAAATGATAGGATATCTATCCAAGATGCTCATCGAACCACATAAAAGGCAGATCCCAAAAGAAAATCATCAAGACATATTATCATCAAAATTGCAAAACCAAAGATAAAGAGAAAATTTTAAGAGCAGCCAGGGATAAATGAAAAGTTACCTACAAAGCAGAATGAATACGAATAAGTTCCGACTACTTGGCAGAAAACATGCAGGCAAGAAGGCAATGGGATGACATACACACAGCACTGAAGGAGAAAAATTGCTAGCCAAGAATCATATATCCAACAAACCTCTTTCTCAAATAAGAAGGGGAAATTAAGTCATTTAGAAATAAACACAAGCTTAGAGAATTTGCAAAAACCAAACCAAAACTACAAGAAATACTTAAGGGAATTCTCTGGATAGAAAGTCAATAATGTCAGATATCAACACAACACAAGGCCACAGAACAGAGCATCCTGATATCAACTAAGACAGGGAAATCAGAAAAATGAAATAAGATCTTAAAAAATGCTCAAAACATGGAATCACTGACATCATTATGTAAAAGATGATAAAAATCAACAAAGAGGGATGAAATACAGCAGGCATAAACCTTCCACATGGAGAGAAAATCAAAGCAATGTAGGGGGATACAAAGTAGGTTCATACTTAGAAAAACAGGGGTAAATATTTTAAAAACATTTTTTTAAGGTAACCACAAATAAGACTAACAATCCGAAACTTCAAAATAAAAAAACCAAGATAAACATAAAGACTCAGCAAAAACAAATTCATCTACAACGAAGAAGACAAACACACAATTTACAAAGAGAAAGTTCTCAGCACAAAAAAGTAAGCGGAAAATGAAACTGTCAACAATACAGAAAAATGCATCAAAATGACAACACTACATTCATACCTATCTATAATTACACTGAATGTAAATGGACTAAATGCACCAATAAAGAGACAGAGAGTCACAGATTCGATTAAAAAAACATAACCCAGCTATATGCTGTCTACAAGAGACACATCTTAGACTTAGAGACACAAACTAAAACTCAAAGGATGGAAAAAATACATCCAGCAAACAACAATCAAAAACAAGCAGGAGTGGCAATATTAATTTCTGACTAAATAGACTTTAAAGTTAAATCCACCACAAAGGATAAGGAAAGACACTATCTAATGATTAAAGGGACAATTTACTAGGCAGATATAACCATATTAAATACACATGCACGCAATGACAGGGCTGCAAGATACATAAAACAAACTCTAACAGCATTGAAAAGTGAGATAGACAGCTCTGCAATTATAGTAGGAGACTTCAACACACCACATATGGTGAAGGATAGGACATCCAGTAAGAAGCTCAGTAAAGACACAGAAGATCTAAATGCCACAATCAACGAACTTGACCTCATAGACATACAGAAAACTCCACCCAACAGCTGCAAAGTATACTTTCTTTTCTAGTGCACATGAAATATTCTCTAGAACAGACCACATATTAGGTCATAAAGCAAGCCTTAGCAGAATCCAAAACATCGAAATATTACAAAGCATCTTCTCAGACCATAAGGCCATAAAAGTAGAAGACAGAAAAAGCAGGGAAAAGAAATCAAATATTTGGAAATGGAACAAGACCCTGCTCCAAAAAGACTGGATTATAGAAGACATTAAGGAGGGAATAAACAAACTCATAGAATCCAATGAGAATGAAAACACTTCCCACCAGAACCTTTGGGATACAGCAAAAGCAGTGCTCAGGGGTCAATTGATGTCAATAAATGCAAACATACAAAAAGAAGAAAGGGCCAAAATCAAAGAACTGTCCCTAGAACTTGGACACAAATAAAGAGAGTAAAAAAAGAAACCCTCAGGAACCAGAAGAAAACAAATAATAAAAATTAGAGCAGCATTAAATGAATTAGAGAACAGAAAACAATTGAAAGAATTAACAAACAAAAAGCTGGGTATTTGAAAAAATTAACAAAATAGGTAAACCATTGGCTAGACTGACAAAAGAAAAACAGGAATTAACCCAAATGAGAAATGAGATGGGTGATATTACAACAGACCCAACTGAAATTAAAAGAATCATATCAGATTACTATGAAAAATTGTACTCTAACAAATTGGAAAACCTGGAAGAAATGGATGAATTCCTAGAAACACACTATGTACCTAAACTGACACAAACACAGGTACAAGAGCTAAACTGACAGATAACAAAAGAAGAGATTGAAAAGATAATCAAAAAACTCCCAACAAAAAAAGTCCTGACTCTGACAGCTTCACTGCGCGGTTCTACCAGACTTTCAGAGAAGAGGTAACTCCACTACTACTAAAGGTATTTCAGACCATAGAAGAGGACGAAATACTCCCAAACTCAATCTATGAAGCCAGCATATCCCTGATACCAAAATGAGCTGAAGACACCACAAAAAAGAAAATTACAGAACTGTATCCCTCATGAACTGATTCGCAACAATTCTCAAAAAATTCTAGCCAATAGAATTCAACAACATGTCAAAAAAATAATTCACCATGACCAAGTGGGATTCATTCCAGGTATGCAGGGATGGTTCAACATTAGAAAAACAATTAATGTAATCCACCACATAAATAAAAAAAGACAAGAATCACATGATTTTATCAATTGATGCATAAAAGGCATTTGACAAAGTTCAACACCCATTCAGGATAAAAACTTTCAGCAAAATAGGAATAGAAGGAAAATTCCTCAACATAATAAAGGGCATTTATACAAAGTCAACAGCCACCATCATCCTAAATGGAGTGAGCCTGAGGATAATTCCCTAGAGAACAGAAACCAGACAAGGACGCGCCTTATCACCAGTCTTATTCAACATTGGGCTGGAAGTCCTAGCCAGAGCAATTAGGCTACAAAAAGAAAATGAAGGGCATCCAGATTGGAAAAGAAGAAGTAAAAGTAACTCTATTTGCAGATGACATGATCTTATACACAGAGAAACCTAAAAAAATACTCAAGAAAACTACTGAAACTGATAGAAGAGTCAAGCAGAGTATTGGGATACAAGGTAAACATACAAAAATCAATTGAATTCCTCTACACCGACAAAAAGAACATCAGAGAAGAAATCACCAAATCAAACCACTTACAGTAGCCCCCGACAAGATAAAATACTTAGGAATAAATCCAACCAGGGACGTAAAAGACCTATACAAAGAAAACTACAAGACACTACTGCAAGAAACCCCAAAAGACTTTCATAAGTGGAAAAACATACCTTGCTCATGGATGGGAAGACTTAACATTGTAAAAATGTCTGTTCTCCAAAAGCTGTCTATAGATACAATGCAATTCTGATCCAAATTCCAACAACATTTTTTAATGAGATGGAGAAAGGACAAAGTGGGAGGCCTCACTCTACCTGATGACAGTCAAAACAGCCTGGTACTTGTACAAAAACAGATACATAGACCAATGGAACAGAATGGAGAATCCCAACATAAATACATCCACATGTGAGCAGCTGATATTTAACAAAGACCCAAACTCAGTTAAATGGAGAAAAGACACTCCGTTTAGACAATGGTGCTGGCATAACTGGATATCCATCTGCAAAAAAAAGAAAGAAACAAGACCCGTATCTCACACCATCCACAGAAACTAACTCAAAATGCCTCAAAGTCCTAAATATCAAGTCAAAAATGATAAAAATGATGGGAGAAAAAATAGGGACAATGCTACGAGCCCTAATGCATGGTATAAACGGTAAACTAAACATTACTAACAATGTAGAAGAGAAACTAGATAACTGCGAGCTCCCAAAAATCAAACACCTATGCTCATCCAAAGACTTCACCAAAAGTGTAAAAAGATTACCTACAGACTGGGAAAAAGTTTTTAGCTATGACGTATCCATCTGATCAGCGTCTGATCTCCAAAATCTACATGATACTGCAAAACTCAACTACAAAAAGACAAATAACCCAATTAAAAATGGACAAAAGATATCAGCAGGTACTTCACTAAAGAAGACATTCAGATAGCTAACAGACACCTGAGGAAATGCTCATGATCATTAGCCATTAAGAGAAATGCAAATCCAAATTACATTGGGATTCCATTTCATTCCAACAAGGCTGGCATTAATCCAAAAAACACAAAACAATAAATGTTGGAGAGGTTGTGCAGACTGGAACACTTCTACACTGCTGGTGAAAATGTAAAATGGTACAACCACTTTGGAAGTCGATTTGGCACTTACTTAAAAAACTAGAAATAGAAACACCATACCATCCAGCAATCCAAGGAGTATATAGCAAGGTGTATATAAATTTTTGTATGAGAGACTGATTTGATTTGTAAACTTTCACTTAAAGCACAATAAAAATTAAAATAAAATAATGTATGAAATGACAATGCTGTATGCATCAGGAGTTTAAAAATGTAAACATCATATGTCTGCCAGTGTAAGAAATTAATGAAGGTAAGGATATTATTTCTTGTCACACCTATATTCTCTGCATTCACAATGATGACTGTGCCCCCCAAAATGTTTTTGTTGCTAGGTGCCATCAAGTTGGTTTCAACTCATAGTGATCCTATGTAGAACAGAAGGAAACACTGCCCAGTCCTGTGCCATCCTCACAATTCTTGTTGTTAAAGATGTTAGGCAATTTGTCATTCTTATAGGAAAAAAAGGGAGAAATCAGAATGAATGAAAAAATTAATATGAACTCACACTTTGCACTTTATACGTAAAACTACTCTAAATGGAAAACATATCTAAATGATATGTGTTATTAGGTGCTATCCTGTCAGTTCCAACTCATAGTGACCCTACGTACAACAGAACGAAACACTGACTGGTTCTGCATCATCCTCACAATTGTTACGTTTGAGCCTATTGTTGTAGCCACTGTGTCAATCCATCTCGCTGAAGGTCTTCCTCTTTTTACTGAATGTGATGGATAAGATTATGTGTCAACTTGGTTAGGCCATGATTCTCAGTGTTTATATGTGATCACCCCATGATGGGATCTTCTATGAGTAGCCAATCAGTTGAAAGGGAGTTTCTTTAGGTGTGTGGTCTGCATCTGAATACAAGCGGATGTTCTGGCCTTTGCCTGCTCAGAATCCTGCAGCTGTCTCCTGTTCCTCTGACTGCCAGTTCCCGGGACTTGAGCTAGCAGCTTACCTTTCGACCTTGGGATTCATTGATCTTCACAGCCTGTGAACGAGAGCCCTGCTCTCCAACCTACCGATCTTGGGTTTGCCAGCCCCTGAAGCTACGTGAATCAGGAGAATCCTCTATTCTGATCCATGGACTTGGAATATTCTGGGTTCTACAATTGTATGAGCTGTTTCCTTGATATAAATATCTCTCTCTATATATATTTATTTATACAATTTGCTGGTTTTGCTTCTCTAGAGAACATGGCCTAGCACACTGACCTTCTCCTTTAGCAAGCATCATGTCATTTTCCAGGGACTGGTCACTCCTGATAACACATCCAAAGTACGTGACAAGTCTCACCATCCTCACTTCAAAGGAGCCCTCTGCCTATATTTCTTCCAAGACAGATTTGTTTGTCTTTCTTGCCAACATCATAATTCAAAGGTATCAATTCCTCTTTGGTCTTCCTTATTCGTTGTCCAGATTTTGCAAGCAAAATGATATGTAAAAATAGAATGATTCAAGAAGAGAAACTAGGAGAAAATTGTGTAACTTTGAATTAAGCAACAAGTTTTAGATATAACATCAAGAACATGATGGGTAACCAAAATTGATAATCGATTTTATCAAAATTATAAACCTTTCCTCTGTGAAAGACACTGTTAAGAGAATAAAATAGCAAGTCAAAGAATTAAATTGGGCATTCCCAAATCACTTCTCTGATAAAGGATGTATATCCAGAGCATATAAAGAATGCTCAAGCTCAACAAAATAAAGGAAAAATATATGTATAAAAAAAGTAAAGAGAACTCTCATCAAAATCAGTTTATTGATACCAACAAGCACAGAAAAAAACACTCAGCATCATTGTACAGAAGGAAAACATAAAGCTTAAAACCACAATGTGACAGTTTCATTTACCTCTTAGAACAACTAGAGTCAAAAAAAAAAAACAAACCTCAAAATGTTGCAGAGAACGTGGAGAAGCAGGAACTCTCACACACTTCTGGTGGAATGCAAAATGGCAGGGTGACTTTTTGGAAAAGTTGGACAGTTTCTTATTATGTTCAACATACACTTACCGTGGGACTCAGCAATCCCACTCCTACGTGTTTTGCCCAATTGAAATGAGAACTTATATTTACAAAAATATATCTACGATAGCGCATGTAACATCTTTATTTATAATCACCAAAAACTGGAGGCCATTCTAATGTGCTTTGGTAGGTGAA